>NW_007186472.1:0-830 GCF_000164805.1 Carlito syrichta
ATGGTTGGCTCCATGTTCTTGCTACTGCGAACAATGTGGCGATAAACATACATGTGCAAATATCTCTTGGAGAGAGGGATTTCGTTCTTCCTGGTATGTTCCCAGTAGGAGGATGGCAGGGTCGATTTTTAGATCGGTTAGGAATCACCAAATGGTTATCCACAGAGCTGGTCCGAGTTTACACTCCCACGAGCAGTGTAGAAGTGTTCCCTTTTTGTCATTTCCACGCCAGCACGTGTTGTTTTGGGAATGATGGATGATAGCCATCCTGACTGAAAATAGGTGACTCCTCAAGGTAGTTTTCACTTGCATTTTCGGATGACAAATGAGGCTGAGCTTTTTCCAACGTCTTTGGTGGCTGCTTGTATGTCTGCTGTTGAGAAGGGTCTCTTCCTATCTTTTGCTCACTGTGAAATGAGGCTGTTTGTTTTTTTCTTGTCGGCAAGTGGCAGTTCCTTGTAGTTCCGAGCTGATCATCCCTTGTCAGATGTACATTCGCAAATATATTTTCCGCATCTGTGGGTTGCGTTTCTCTTTGAGTCAGGGCCTCACTCTGATGCCCAGACGGTACTAGAGTGGTACAATCATACCTGACCACAGGGTAGACCTCCGGGGCTCAGGCAATCCTCCCAAGCGGCTGCAACCAAAAGCCTATGTCTCCATGCCCAGCTCATTGATGACATTTTGGAGATAGAGATGAGGCTGCCTGATGTTACACAGTCATGTTTCAACTCCTGGGCTCCAGCAATCTTCCGTCCTCAGTCTGCCAAAGTGCTGGATGAGAGGTGGGAGATTCCATGCCGGGCCTACCCTTAGCAGGAGTCGTTTTG
>NW_007186473.1:0-707 GCF_000164805.1 Carlito syrichta
CTGTGGCACCTAAAGTAATAAAACTGGGTTAATCCCAAATTGACAATCTAAAGTCCTTTAATATTATTTGTTGCAATCAAGAAACAATCCCCCTATTCTGTCATCTCTTTTCAACTTATAAGTAACAATTCAAGGTTGTTCATGGAGACTTCCCGTTGCTACGAAATACTGACACTTAGTTTTGGTACTATAAGTCATGATGGTGACTGGAGCCAAGGGGAAGTCTGTCCATGTCCAGTAAGTTCTCTTTGGAGCATATCTGTCAAGCTTGTGTCTCCTTTTTGCCCCAATACATTTGTCACTGGGCAAAAATGTGCACCAGTGGTACGGCTTGAGTGTGAGGTGTCAAGATTCCTTCATGTAAAAGTTTCTACTCAAATGAAAATTTAAAATACAGTTAGTAAAATGTAAGAAAGAACGAAGCCTTCTCAAATCCTTTGGGAAGCAGGTCAATGATAAATATATAAATAAGAGCCAAAAATTTCATTTTGTGTAATATCTGTTGAGTGACATAATTATTTTCTCTATAATACTTTAAATCACATACTAAAAAGGACACCCCCACACCTGAATTCACTTATACAAAATTGTGATTTGTTCATACATGTTCAAGTGCTCTCTGTTTGATGCAATATGCCTGTCAGAACTTTTGCCACTGCTCAAATCATTTTTAAACTCATCAACTTTAATGACTTTTTTGCTTCTGC
>NW_007186474.1:0-762 GCF_000164805.1 Carlito syrichta
CTCCCTGATTCTCAGAGCTCTCCTGTATATGCACTATACTAGGCGGGGAGCATTTGGTGACCAGAGTGCAACTTCAGCTGCTGCACTGACTGGATCCAGATCTCCACAGCCATGGGTAGCCAAGCATGCTTCATTCAGCGGAGAATGCTGAAAAGTTTTCTCTTTTGACACGGGCGTCTCACACGGAATACAATGGCTCTGCGGGTTCATTTGCCAACGAGACCCGAGAGCCATTGTTTGCTTTCCGGAAAACAACAGTCTTCCATGGGAGACATTCCTCCAAACGGCACGTCACTGAATGGGGGGGCAACAAGTATTACAGTGGCTTGGTCTTTGGCGTGACGCCTGATTCTCCCTGTTTTTCAGCGTGTATTATCCTACATTGAATGCAAAGGCCTAGCAGAGCTGTATGCAACGTTTCCTGTATACAAAGTGCACAACTCCATGGTGCCACACTGAGCGACATGACCGGTTCGCTGTCATCTTTGGGAAAGCATGATTCGTTCACCTACTGAATTCTAAAGTGTTTTTGATTTGACCTGTCCGTCTCCTATCCAAAGCCATTGCTCTTCCGTTGGCAATTACGAGGAAGAGCTGACAGGCTTGGCTTGCTGGCTGTGAGTGTGCATCAGCTTGGGGAATGCTGTGTCAAATGTTTACTGCATTGTGATGTATTTTCCAGTAGTTTGATTCTTGTGTGCTGTACGGTGTAATACACGATTCTCAAGGTACGGCTTGATTGAGCATAGCCGAGCATGTTAT
>NW_007186475.1:0-720 GCF_000164805.1 Carlito syrichta
CAGTCTTCCATGGGAGACATTCCTCAAAACGGCACGTCACTGAATGGGGGGGCAACAAGTATTATAGTGGCTTGGTCTTTGGCGTGACGCCTGATTCTCCCTGTTTTTCAGCATGTATTATCGTACATTGAATGCAAAGGCCTAGCAGAGCTGTATGCAACGTTTCCTGTATACAAAGTGCACAACTCCATGGTGCCACTCTGAGCGACATGACCGGTTCGCTGTCATCTTTGGGAAAGCATGATTTGTTCACCTACTGAATTCTAAAGTGTTTTTGATTTGACCTGTCCGTCTCCTATACAAAGCCATTGCTCTTCCGTTGGCATTTACAAGGAAGAGCTGACAGGCTTGGCTTGCTGGCTGTGAGTGTGCATCAGCTTGGGAAATGCTGTGTCAAATGTTGACTGCATTGTGATGTATTTTCCAGTAGTTTGATTCTTGTGTGCTGTACGGTGTAATACACGATTCTCAAGGTACGGCTTGAATGAGCATAGCCGAGCATGTTATGTCGATACTTCACATGTAGGAATGAGCATGTCAATGGTGTCAGACTGAGTGAAATGAGTGCTACACACTCACTTGTATAAAAGCAGTGCTTGCCTTCTGTTTGAGCCCTGAAACGTTTTACCCCTATGGCGTTTCTCTAGGCTAGGAAATGCAGTCACTCTCGCGTTGCCTTGGCTGAATTAGCCGTAAACGGCCTCTGTGAGGCTTGTTGTT
>NW_007186476.1:0-894 GCF_000164805.1 Carlito syrichta
CAGAGCTGTATGCAACGTTTCCTGTATACAAAGTGCACAACTCCATGGTGCCACACTGAGCGACATGACCGGTTCGCTGTCATCTTTGGGAAAGCATGATTTGTTCACCTACTGAATTCTAAAGTGTTTTTGATTTGACCTGTCCGTCTCCTATCCAAAGCCATTACTCTTCCGTTGGCATTTACGAGGAAGAGCTGACAGGCTTGGCTTGCTGGCTGTGAGTGTGCATCAGCTTGGGGAATGCTGTGTCAAATGTTTACTGCATTGTGATGTATTTTCCAGTAGTTTGATTCTTGTGTGCTGTACGGTGTAATACACGATTCTCAAGGTACGGCTTGAATGAGCATAGCCGAGCATGTTATGTCGATACTTCACATGTAGGAATGAGCATGTCAATGGTGTCAGACTGAGTGAAATGAGTGCTACACACTCACTTGTAGAAAAGCAGTGCTTGCCTTCTGTTTGAGCCCTGAAACCTTTTACCCCATGGCGTTTCTCTAGGCTAGGAAATGCAGTCACTCTCGCGTTGGCCTTGCTGAATAAGCGTAGACGGCCTCTGTGAGGCTTGTTGTGCATGTGCATCTTCCCGGGGAAGGAGCTTTTCAAAATGTGAAGCGCTCTTTAGGGGCTATCTATGTTATTCTCACTTGGTGCATGCTGCAACACATGAGTCTGAGTCTCGCGGTTTTCTTCTCATTTGGACTTCCGCTGTGCAGAGCGCCTCTGTTTGAACTAAGAGTTCTCTCAAGGGACACGCTTTGCCCATGTGCAGCTCTACGCTGCCACCCAGGGGGCGATGGGAACCCCACAGTGGAGCAGAAAGCATTACTTGGTGAATTCCCTGGTGCATTCTGAATGTTTCTCCCTTTCAATTTTTGTGTGGAGGATACACAA
>NW_007186477.1:0-783 GCF_000164805.1 Carlito syrichta
ACCAGCTAAGTAGTCCGCCTACTCGGCAAAAATTTAAGACACCTGGCTAAATCGTTAACCAACTAGTTAAGACAGCTACTTAACTCGTTTACTGTGTGGAACCAACCCCTGCAAGTTTTGCCAAGTCCCTTGGAAGATGTGGTGGCGTCGGCGAATCTGTAGGGATAGATATTAAAAGAAAGATGGAAGGATAGATATAAAGAGGAAGAAAGAGAAAGAATGAAAGTGGACAACTGTCAGTGAAATGAACATAAGCCGTTTATTGAAAGTTACAGCAGGTATTTATCCCCAAACTTTAGACAGACAGTCTCACAAGTCATTCACGTGTACATGAAGCCAGGTGCAGGAGGGACATCTCCCACCCACCAGATGTTTTCTCAGGTATGAGGAAGGACAAACCCCAAGATTATCTTATTGTTCTCTATGCTATTTAATGCTCTTCAAAAGCAGTGCAACAATCCCTACTAGCCAATGATGTTCCAATAACCAATAACTTCTAAAGCTCACTCAATACTCATGATGACTAACTTAAACTTTATTACCTTTCTATCCTATGCTAATATTACTTACACAATGCTATAGAAGCTCTGTTTTTAAAATTTTTTTATTATGAAGCTGTGGAGTACTGTTAAGGGTTAGGTATACAATTGCGTTTCATTCAGGCACCCTGTTGATATGGGTGTTTCCCATTCCCAGATAGATATTTGCTACTGTTAATCCCATCTCCCTCCCCCACGTAGTTTCCCAGTACAGTCAGTCATTTTCGTATAGCATTGCATTGGA
>NW_007186478.1:0-908 GCF_000164805.1 Carlito syrichta
CCCATACATTAATGGTCACTTAGACAGAACTCTAGCTTGAAGTCAGGGGTGGAGGACTCTGCCCAGCAGGAGGTTTTTCAGGCCCAGGTACAAGCATCTGCTATAGGAAGAAACCCCCATATGGATTCATGTGAGGCAGGAAGGGCAGAGAATGTCGCTGTGGGCTGAGCCCAGGAAAACATCTACGATGTCTGCCTCTGGGCTCATTGCATGCCATGGAGGAGAGTGTAGGTTTGTTTCTGATCTGAGGTTTAAATGTAGATTCAGTAACCGCCCACCCACTGGAAGATGGGGGACCAGGGAGGAAAAGGAGCAGTATGCTCCAGAGTGAAACTCCCTAATCCCAGTCCCGGGTGTCTGAGTCATGGCCCAGGGAGAAGGCAGGCACAGGAGAAAGCCTCTTCCATATATTTACAAAGAGCCGAGAACATTGTCTCCAAGGAAATACTCTTGAGATTCTTTATGGTTTATTAAAAAGGTGGAAAGTATTAAATAGTTTTATCTGAAATCTGAAATACTCCATGAGTGGAATAAAAGTTTGTCTTTATTTTTGTGATGTTGAGAGATATTTTTGATTTCCAGTGCTTGCTAATCTGTTAGTTTTCCTTAGTACAGGTAATTATATTATAAATTAACAAGGGAAAGTAAACCAACAATGGGGTTTTAACTGCATATAATTACTTGATGTTGCAAAGTATTTTACAATTGAGAAAATTTGTCTGAAAGTTTTAATATTTATTGAATAGAATTTAGGGTAATTTTTGTATTTCCCCCAACTGCCTAATAGTCTTTATAACAAGGAAATGGAAGCACACAGTGAGAATCCTGAACTGAAACAAAGTTACACATGAGAGTGATTTAAATGAATCTGTTTGTCTTTGATTCAATAGGAATCCAAAACAAATTTG
>NW_007186479.1:0-865 GCF_000164805.1 Carlito syrichta
AAATTTGTCTGAAGTTTTAATATTTATTGAATAGAATTTACGGTAATTTTTGTATTTCCCCCAACTGCCTAATAGTCTTTATAACAAGGAAATGGAAGCACACAGTGAGAATCCTGAACTGAAACAAAGTTACACATGAGAGTGATTTAAATGAATCTGTTTGTCTTTGATTCAATAGGAATCCAAAACAAATTTGATCTGATCAACAAGGATCAGTAGAAAAGTTAGTGAAGATTCTCTTTCTTTGAAACTGGTAAAGGCAAGGAAATAGCACTTGCAAACAATGGAGGCCTTTAATTCACAGGCTCCAACACTGAAAGTCATTGTGAAGTGGAATTTTGGGGGTTTCAGGTTTTAATTTGAGCTGTACAAGCAGGTGCAGTGATGGAGGAAGAACTTCTGTGATTATACTGTTGCCACTCCTGGCAAATGAAATTCACCATTAATCCAGCTTTATGCGTTTGATCATAGAGACTCTGTCAGTGCTGACCTGTTTACTGGCATTCATTCCCTAGGTACTTCTCTTACCTTGGGACTTGGGATCCTGAGAGTGAGAAAAGAAAACAAGCAAAGGCAAGTTCAGTGTCAGATCTGAAAAACAAAAATCCAGCAAAAGAAATTCCAGCCGTGAAACAATGTGGCCAGGAACATTCTAGGAGCAAGTAGCGGTAGAAAATGCCTCTTCCTAAAGCAAAAGGCTCTTATTTCATCCCTGGTGGTGACCTGCCCTCAGAGCAGTGTCCCTGCCCACCCCCCAGCCCAGCCTCTGTAGTGGACCCTGAAGTTGCTCCAGTTTTTTTAACAGCTCTCCTGTCATGAGTAGAAAACACATAGATGCTTCCACTTCTCCTTTGTTTCATTTTTT
>NW_007186480.1:0-961 GCF_000164805.1 Carlito syrichta
TAGTCAGTGTGAACTAAGTTATTAGGGTGTTCCCAAAAAAGCATCCGTTGCTCATTAGGTTGGCTGCAACCTAATGCTCAGGAGATAATTAAGCCACTTACCTCCCATACATTAAAGTCACTGGGACAGAACTCTTGTTTTTGAGTCAGGGGTGGAGGACTCTGCCCAGCAGGAGGTTTTTCAGGCCCAGGTACAAGCATCTGGTATAGGAAGAAACCCCCATATGGATTCATGTGAGGCAGGAAGTGCAGAGAATGTCGCTGTGGGCTGAGCCCAGGAAAACATCTACGATGTCTGCCTCTGGGCTCATTGCATGACATGGAGGAGAGTGTAGGTTTGTTTCTGATCTGAGGTTTAAATGTAGATTCAGTAACCGCCCACCCACTAGAAGATGGGGGACCAGGGAGGAAAAGGAGCAATATGCTCCAGAGTGAAACTCCCTAATCCCAGTCCCGGGTGTCTGAGTCATGGCCCAGGGAGAAGGCAGGCACAGGAGAAAGCCTCTTCCATATATTTACAAAGAGCCGAGAACATTGTCTCCAAGGAAATACTCTTGAGATTCTTTATGGTTTATTAAAAAGGTGGAAAGTATTAAATAGTTTTATCTGAAATCTGAAATACTCCAGAGTGGAATAAAAGTTTGTCTTTATTTTTGTGATGTTGAGAGATATTTTTGATTTCCAGTGCTTGCTAATCTGTTAGTTTTCCTTAGTACAGGTAATTATATTATAAATTAACAAGGGAAAGTAAACCAACAATGGGGTTTTAACTGCATATAATTACTTGATGTTGCAAAGTATTTTACAATTGAGAAAATTTGTCTGAAAGTTTTAATATTTATTGAATAGAATTTAGGGTAATTTTTGTATTTCCCCCAACTGCCTAATAGTCTTTATAACAAGGAAATGGAAGCACACAGTGAGAATCCTGAACTGAAACAAAGTTACACATGAGAGTGATT
>NW_007186481.1:0-754 GCF_000164805.1 Carlito syrichta
CCACCTGACATAACTGGATGACTTATTTAGCTAGCCAGCTCACTACCCAGCCGACTTAACTAACTCATTACCTAGCTAGTCAACTGGCAATCCAGCTGACTAATCTTGCTGACTTTACCAGGTAGCCAGGTGTTTAACCTGCTGATTTAATTAGCTAGTAACCTACTTGCAGGCTGGGTAGGCAGCTGACTTATCTAGCTGACATTACCAGCTAGACAGTTGGCTAGCCAGCCAACTTAACTAGCTAGTTACCTACCTAACAAGTTGGCTAGCCAATTGACTTAACTAGCTGACTTAACCAGCTAGCCAACTGGCAAGCCAGCTGACTCAACTAGCTGACTTAACTAGTTAACCAGTTGGCTAGCCAGCTGACTTAACTAGCTGATGTCACTAGCTAGACAGGTGGCTATCCAGTTGACTTAAATAGCTAGCTACCTACCTAGCCAGCTAGTTAGACAGCTGACTTAACAATCTGACTTAACCAGCTAGCCAGCTGTCTAGCCAGCTGAATTAGTGAGGTACCTACCTAGCTAGCCAGCTGGCTATCCAGGTGACTTACTAGCTGGCTTAATAACTAACCAGCTTGCTAGCCAGCTGACTAAACTAGCTTGCTACTTAGCTACTGAGCTGACTATACAACTCACTTCACTAGCTGACTTAGCTTGCTAGCCCGCTGACTTGCCAGCTTATTTGACTGGCTAGCTACCTAGCTAGCCATTTTCCTAGACAGCTGACTTACCTAAGTGACTTAATC
>NW_007186482.1:0-1101 GCF_000164805.1 Carlito syrichta
CCAGCTGACTAATCTTGCTGACTTTACCAGGTAGCCAGGTGTTTAACCTGCTGATTTAATTAGCTAGTAACCTACTTGCAGGCTGGGTAGGCAGCTGACTTATCTAGCTGACATTACCAGCTAGACAGTTGGCTAGCCAGCCAACTTAACTAGCTAGTTACCTACCTAACCAGTTGGCTAGCCAATTGACTTAACTAGCTGACTTAACCAGCTAGCCAACTGGCAAGCCAGCTGACTCAACTAGCTGACTTAACTAGTTAACCAGTTGGCTAGCCAGCTGACTTAACTAGCTGATGTCACTAGCTAGACAGGTGGCTATCCAGTTGACTTAAATAGCTAGCTACCTACCTAGCCAGCTAGTTAGACAGCTGACTTAACAATCTGACTTAACCAGCTAGCCAGCTGTCTAGCCAGCTGAATTAATGAGGTACCTACCTAGCTAGCCAGCTGGCTATCCAGGTGACTTAACTAGCTGGCTTAAATAACTAACCAGCTTGCTAGCCAGCTGACTAAACTAGCTTGCTACTTAGCTACTGAGCTGACTATACAACTCACTTCACTAGCTGACTTAACTTGCTAGCCCGCTGACTTGCCAGCTTATTTGACTGGCTAGCTACCTAGCTAGCCATTTTCCTAGACAGCTGACTTAACTAAGTGACTTAATCTAGACAACTGGCTAACCAGATGTATTAACTAGCTAGATAACTAGCTAGCCAGCTGGCTAGCCAACTGATTAATTAGCTGACATAACTCTCTAGTCAGCTGGCTTACCAGAAGATTTAACTAGCTGACTCAACCAGCTAACCAACTGGCTAGCCTCCTGACTTAACTAGCTACCTACCTATCTAGCCAGCTGAGTACCCAGCTGAAGTAACTACCTGACATAAGAAGCTAGCCTTCTGGCTGGTCAGATGCCTTAACTAGCTTGATACCTACCTAGCTAGCTGGGTAGCCAGATGACTTAACTAACTGACTTAACCAGCTAGCCAGCTGGATAGCCAGCTGACTCAACTAGCTGACTTATCTAGTTAGACAGCTGGCTAGCCAGCTGATTTACTAGCTCTCCATGTAGTGAGCCATCTGGCTAGTCGGCTGACTTCC
>NW_007186483.1:0-1183 GCF_000164805.1 Carlito syrichta
TATGGCAATAGGTAGGGGTCCTATTTCAATCTCTGCATGTGTCAGCCAGTTTTCTCAGCACCATTTACTGAATAGGCTCTCCTCTCCCCTGTGGTTGTTGGGGGAGGCTTTTTCAAATATGTGATGGTTGAGAAATTGAGGCTGTGCTTCCAGAATTTCTATTCCTAATTTCTATTCATTTCCATTGGTCTATATGTCTGTTCTTGTACCAATACCAGTGTGTTATGATTATTATAGCCTTATGATAAACTTTCAAGTGTGGAAGTGTGATACCTCCTGCTTTGTTTCTTTTGCTAAGGATAAGTTTTGTCTATTCATGGTAGCTTTTTTTTCCTTATGAATTTCTGTATTGCCATTTCCAGGTCTGTTGGTAAGGGGTATTGAGTTAAAACTGCCTTGGGTAGGATAGACATCTTAGCAATGTTGATTCTTCCTACGCATTAGCATGAAATATTTTTCCATTTGTTTGTGACTTCTTGGATTTCCTTGAGCAGTGTTTTTTAGTTTTCATTGTAAAGTTCTTCCAGTTCTCTGGTTAGGAAGATGCCTAGGTAATACATCTTTTTTTGTGGCTATTGTGAATGGGATTGTGCTTTTTATTTGGTTCTCTGCATGTTTGTTTTTGTTATATAAGTATGTAACTGTATTTTGGACATTTATTTTTTACCCAGAGATTTTGCCTAAGTCCTTTATCAGTGCAAGAACGTTTGTGACAGATTCACTTGGATTTTTGAGGCATAGGATCAAATCATCAGCAAAGAGGGATAATGCAACTTATTCTTTTCCTATTTGGATACCCCTGGTTTACTTCTCTTGTCTAATTAAAAAGTGGGCAAAAGACATTAATAGACATTCCTGAAAAGAAGATATACAGACACATGAAAAACTGCTCAGCCTCACTTATCATCAAGAAATGCAAATCAAAACCATATTGAAGCCGGGCTTGGTGGCTCAGCCTGTAATCCTGTGCCTTTGGGAGGCTGAGGTGAGTGGATTGCCTGAGCCCGCGGGTTCGAGACCCGCCTGGGCAGCGAGACCTCATCTCTACAATAAATCAAAAAATCAACCAGGCATGGTAGCCCATGCCTGTAATTCCGGCTACTGGGAAGGCTGAGGTGGAAGTATCGCCGGAGCCCAGCAGGTCGAGGCTGCGGTGGCCGGGAGCGGTCAGTGCACTCCAGTT
>NW_007186483.1:2582-3400 GCF_000164805.1 Carlito syrichta
CAATCTAGCTGAAATTACATACCGTTAATCAAGTATTCCCTTGCCCTAACTACCCACTCTTGAGTAACCACCATCTGCTATCTACTACTCTGCATTCAAATGTTTTAGATTACACATATGATTAATATGTGGCATTTTTCTGTTCCTGGCTCATTTCATATAGTGTAATGTCTACCTACATTTATCTATGTGGTTGAAAAGGACAGAATTTTTTGCATTACTTAGACTAAATGGTATCTCATTGTGTATAATTACAATTTTTTAAGTTAATTCACTCATTGATAGGTGCTTCAGTTATTTCCATGCATTGGCTATTGTTTTTTGAGTAACTATCATACTGTTTCTCAAAATGCCTGTATTAATTTACAGTGTACAAGGGTTTCCTTTTTCCACATCCCTTTCTCCACATTCTGCCAACACTTGTTCTTTTTTGTCTTTTCTCTCTCTTTTTTGAGTCAGTATCTCATTCTGTTATCCATGCTGGAGTGCAGTGGCATGCTCACAGCCACTGCAGTCTTGACTCACTGGGCTCAGGAGATCTTTCTGTCTCAGACTTTGAAGTAGCCAGAACTACAACCATGTGCTACCATGCCTGGCTAATTTTTTGATTTATTGTAGAGATGAGGTCTCACCAGATGGCCCAGTCTGGTCTCGAAACCCTGGGCTCAAGCAATCCTCTTGCCTTGGCCTTCCAAAGTGTTTTTTCATCTTTTTACTAACAACCAGGTTAGATGTGAATTGATACCTCGTTGTAGTTTTAATTTTCACTTCTTTCACTAGAGATGTTGAGAATTTTTTTTGTATATCTGTTGGTCATT
>NW_007186484.1:0-709 GCF_000164805.1 Carlito syrichta
TTCAACCAGAATAACCTACCCAGCCAAGTAAGCTTCATCAGTGAGGGAGAAATTAAAATCTTTCCCAGATATCCAATCCCTAAGAACTTTATGCAGCCACAAAACCATCTCTACATGAAACACTTAAGAAAGTACTAAACACAGAAGAAAAGGAAAAAAGAACAACGTTCTTCACAAGAGTACAGGGAAAAGAATAAAATATACCCGAACCAACCCCAAAAGCAAAAGAAAGACAAAAAAAGAAAAAGAAAAAAAGAAAAAACAAGTGGAAGAACAATAACTCAATAAGAACTCCATGATAGGGATGAACTCTCACATTTCAATAATTAGTCTGAATGTGAATGGACTAAACGCACCACTGAAAAGACATAGAATGACAAAATGGATAAAATATCACCAGGCAACAATATACTGCCTTCAAGAGACCCATCTCACTAGAAAGGACATACACAGACTCAAAGTAAGAGGATGGGAAACAAATTTTCAGGCGAATGGAACACAAAAGAAAGGAGGAGTCGCGGTCCTAATTTCAGACAAAATACCATTTAAGCTATCAAAAATTAAAAAAGATACAGAGGGCCACTACATAATGATAAAAGGTTCACTCCATCAACAAGAAATATCTATCCTAAACATATATGCACCCAACATAGGCGCACCAACATTCATAAAGCAACTTCTAGGAAAACTAAAGAAAGACATTGACTCG
>NW_007186485.1:0-841 GCF_000164805.1 Carlito syrichta
AAGTATTCCCTTGCCCTAACTACCCACTCTTGAGTAACCCACCATTCTGCTATCTACTACTCTGCATTCAAATGTTTTAGATTACACATA
Source organism: Carlito syrichta (assembly GCF_000164805.1). Lineage (NCBI taxonomy): Eukaryota > Metazoa > Chordata > Mammalia > Primates > Tarsiidae > Carlito > Carlito syrichta. Next base: position 91 of record NW_007186485.1, read on the forward strand.
TGATTAATATGTGGCATTTTTCTGTTCCTGGCTCATTTCATATAGTGTAATGTCTACCTACATTTATCTATGTGGTTGAAAAGGACAGAATTTTTTGCATTACTTAGACTAAATGGTATCTCATTGTGTATAATTACAATTTTTTAAGTTAATTCACTCATTGATAGGTGCTTCAGTTATTTCCATGCATTGGCTATTGTTTTTGAGTAACTATCATACTGTTTCTCAAAACGCCTGTATTAACTTACAGTGTACAAGGGTTTCCTTTTTCCACATCCCTTTCTCCACATTCTGCCAACACTTGTTCTTTTTTGTCTTTTCTCTCTCTTTTTTGAGTCAGTATCTCATTCTGTTATCCATGCTGGAGTGCAGTGGCATGCTCACAGCCACTGCAGTCTTGACTCACTGGGCTCAGGAGATCTTTCTGTCTCAGACTTTGAAGTAGCCAGAACTACAACCATGTGCTACCATGCCTGGCTAATTTTTTGATTTATTGTAGAGATGAGGTCTCACCAGATGGCCCAGTCTGGTCTCGAAACCCTGGGCTCAAGCAATCCTCTTGCCTTGGCCTTCCAAAGTGTTTTTTCATCTTTTTACTAACAACCAGGTTAGATGTGAATTGATACCTCGTTGTAGTTTTAATTTTCACTTCTTTCACTAGAGATGTTGAGAATTTTTTTGTATATCTGTTGATCATTTGTATGTGTTCTTTTGAGATAAGTCTACCCAGGTCTTTTGCTCATTTGCAATA
>NW_007186486.1:0-833 GCF_000164805.1 Carlito syrichta
TACAATTTTTTAAGTTAATTCACTCATTGATAGGTGCTTCAGTTATTTCCATGCATTGGCTATTGTTTTTGAGTAACTATCATACTGTTTCTCAAAATGCCTGTATTAACTTACAGTGTACAAGGGTTTCCTTTTTCCACATCCCTTTCTCCACATTCTGCCAACACTTGTTCTTTTTTGTCTTTTCTCTCTCTTTTTTGAGTCAGTATCTCATTCTGTTATCCATGCTGGAGTGCAGTGGCATGCTCACAGCCACTGCAGTCTTGACTCACTGGGCTCAGGAGATCTTTCTGTCTCAGACTTTGAAGTAGCCAGAACTACAACCATGTGCTACCATGCCTGGCTAATTTTTTGATTTATTGTAGAGATGAGGTCTCACCAGATGGCCCAGTCTGGTCTCGAAACCCTGGGCTCAAGCAATCCTCTTGCCTTGGCCTTCCAAAGTGTTTTTTCATCTTTTTACTAACAACCAGGTTAGATGTGAATTGATACCTCGTTGTAGTTTTAATTTTCACTTCTTTCACTAGAGATGTTGAGAATTTTTTTGTATATCTGTTGATCATTTGTATGTGTTCTTTTGAGATAAGTCTACCCAGGTCTTTTGCTCATTTGCAATAGAATTATTGAGTAGTTTGAGTTCCTTGTATCTTTTGGATGTTAGCTTCTTATCCAGTACATACTTTGCAAATATTTTCTACCAATCTGTACATTTAGATTGTCTCTTCACTCTTCTAATTGTTTTCTTTGCTGTTTGAAAGTTTTTTGCTATTGTTGTCTGTGTTTTTCAGGTTATATACAAGCAATCAATGCCCAGACCAATGTCATGGAGTTTT
>NW_007186487.1:0-794 GCF_000164805.1 Carlito syrichta
GTTGTAGTTTTAATTTTCACTTCTTTCACTAGAGATGTTGAGAATTTTTTTGTATATCTGTTGATCATTTGTATGTGTTCTTTTGAGATAAGTCTACCCAGGTCTTTTGCTCATTTGCAATAGAATTATTGAGTAGTTTGAGTTCCTTGTATCTTTTGGATGTTAGCTTCTTATCCAGTACATACTTTGCAAATATTTTCTACCAATCTGTACATTTAGATTGTCTCTTCACTCTTCTAATTGTTTTCTTTGCTGTTTGAAAGTTTTTTGCTATTGTTGTCTGTGTTTTTCAGGTTATATACAAGCAATCAATGCCCAGACCAATGTCATGGAGTTTTCTCCTGTATTTTCTTCTATTAGTCTCATAGTTTCAAGTCTTATATTTAAGTTTTTAAACCATTTTGAGTTGATTCTTGTACAATGGGTAAGATATGGGTACATTTTTATTCTTTGCATGTGGATATCAACTTTTCTCAACACCAGTTATTTAAGAGGTTATTCATTATGGCTTCCTTTCAAAAATTGAGTTTAGATGTGTGGGTCTCTTGCTAAAATCTGTATTATATTAGTCAACGTGTCTGTGTCTGTTCTGATGCCAGTGCCAAACTGCTTTGATTATTGTAGCCTTGTAATATATTTAAAATTTTAGTAGTGTGATTCTTTCCATTTTTTTCTTTTTGATCAAGATTTATTGGATTATTCAGGGTATGTTGTGTTCCCATATAAATTTTAGAATTTTTAAAAATATTTTTGTGAAGAATGACATTGGAAATTGGATAAAGATTGAACTGAAT
>NW_007186488.1:0-838 GCF_000164805.1 Carlito syrichta
GTCTGGGTGTATCCCTGAATGTTTTTGTTACCTGGTACTAAAGAAGACTGAAAACAAAATTGAATGATTTAAATTTCTTCTGTTGCATTTATTTTACCAAATGAGTCAAAGTAAAAAATCAGTCAATAATAGATGCTACATTTGAAGAAGACATATATAGAGCACTCCAAGTGATCTTAAAAGCACCCTTTATTCTGTGCACTGTTTTCATGGCCTGGAAGATTTGTGCATCCACATTCTCATCGATATTGGTGAAGTCATCAGGAACAGGTTATTTTGGGTGAGTTCTATTGCTTGGAATCTGGGAAGCACTTTTTTAGGTGTTAACTCATTACGTTTTTGGGGATTGCCAATATTTTTTTCACTGTTTTTTGGTTTCTGTGAAGACAGACTCTACTCTTTTCACTTTTTGTTTTGTTATTTTTTATTAGATAAAGTTGCTTCTGTTGGAGTAGGAGTTTTTGTTGTTTTTATACCTGACCTTCCTCCTCTGGTCCACTTTTGGGAGAGACAATGATGGCAGGAAGAGTGTTGAACTGGGGAATAACCATATGGCACTGCTTCACTAATGCAATGTGGAAAGGACAGAGCAGGTCGTTTCCTCTAGGTCAGAGTTTGTTCCCTCCTTCTGGTACTGGCACCAGGGGGCCTGGCTTTCTGGGAGCTCTGGTGACCTCCTCCTAAACCTTCTGCCTCATCAGCAAGATTGGCAAGCAACCAGGTTCTACTATGGCACAGGTGCTCTTGGAGACATGGAGTGGCTTTCTTTCATCTTGGTGGAACTGTCCCTTTCACTTAAGTGTGGAAGGGAAGCAGCTGACTCATTAGTTGAGAGTTG
>NW_007186489.1:0-814 GCF_000164805.1 Carlito syrichta
TTTACCAAATGAGTCAAAGTAAAAAATCAGTCATAATAGATGCTACATTGAAGAAGACATATATAGAGCACTCCAAGTGATCTTAAAAGCACCGTTTATTCTGTGCACTGTTTTCATGGCCTGGAAGATTTGTGCATCCACATTCTCATCGATATTGGTGAAGTCATCAGGAACAGGTTATTTTGGGTGAGTTCTATTGCTTGGAATCTGGGAAGCACTTTTTTAGGTGTTAACTCATTACGTTTTTGGGGATTGCCAATATTTTTTTCACTGTTTTTTGGTTTCTGTGAAGACAGACTCTACTCTTTTCACTTTTTGTTTTGTTATTTTTTATTAGATAAAGTTGCTTCTGTTGGAGTAGGAGTTTTTGTTGTTTTTATACCTGACCTTCCTCCTCTGGTCCACTTTTGGGAGAGACAATGATGGCAGGAAGAGTGTTGAACTGGGGAATAACCATATGGAACTGCTTCACTAATGCAATGTGGAAAGGACAGAGCAGGTCGTTTCCTCTAGGTCAGAGTTTGTTCCCTCCTTCTGGTACTGGCACCAGGGGGCCTGGCTTTCTGGGAGCTCTGGTGACCTCCTCCTAAACCTTCTGCCTCATCAGCAAGATTGGCAAGCAACCAGGTTCTACTATGGCACAGGTGCTCTTGGAGACATGGAGTGGCTTTCTTTCATCTTGGTGGAACTGTCCCTTTCACTTAAGTGTGGAAGGGAAGCAGCTGACTCATTAGTTGAGAGTTGGTATTCTCCCTCAGTCCTCAGATGGGCAGGTCCAACACCACCACAGAGCACAAAGGTGCTCTGCCTCCTA
>NW_007186490.1:0-1139 GCF_000164805.1 Carlito syrichta
GGGACACAAAGGATAAAATATAATATTTTCCATTTTCCAGGCACTGGCAATATCCATAAAGTTTTATGGTCCTATTCAAAAGTGAAGCACAATTATCTGTAAATGAGTTTTTCAGACTCTAGGCCAAAATCCCTCCTCTCAAATAAAGACAATTGTATAGAAAAAAGTGTAAAAAAAAAAAGGAGGTAAAATGAAACAATGCATAATTTTCAAAGAAACAAAAAAGCAAAAAGCAGTAAAAAAGAAGCTGGATGAGAAGTGTCTAGGAATCCAGACTCTCTCACATATATCTAGGACAGTATCCATGAATTTGCAATGGTCTGCTGTGAAATGGAGGTATAAGTCAAATGCACTCTCCACAGTTTCTTGCCAATGCTGCTGTCTCAGAGAGATACTGCCTTCTCTTGTCACAACCTTAGTGCTGATCTTATTTTGAGAGTTCAATACATGACTTTGCCCTACACTTTGGTTGTGTTCTATGGGATGAAGCTGTAGTCACTACCCAGTGACAGGAAAAACGTGAAATAAATTTATCCTAGGCACAATTAATAAAATAACAGCCACCCTGCTATGGGCGGCTGTGTAACTGGAGTGTAGTTTGCCCAATCCATTGGAACTACCAGTGATACACACGTGAACTACCTGGATGCCAGTGGGCTTTTCCACTAGTGCTATTACCATCAATAACAAGAATGGTTTACCATATATAAATCAAAATAAAGAAAATTAAGAATAGAAAACTTAGGGTCCTTTGAATATATTCCCAAAAAGTCTTCAATCAAATTCAGAATGTATTTAAGATTTAAAAATCAACAAATTTATTGGAAAAAAGACCTCGACATAATCAAGGGTCTATATTGGAAACCCAGAGTAAATATCATAATGGAAGTAGTTGACAGAATTTTCTATGTGTTGAAATATGACAAGAAAGTCATTGTCAAAACTTTTATTCTACATAATAATGGAAGTCTTAGAAAAAAACTCAAATGAACAGAAAAACAAAAAACTAAAAGTCATCCAAATTGGAAGACTATCCAAACTAGCCATCCAAACTAGACATGTTCATTGAGGATATATCTTAAACTGAAAATATTAAATACTCCAACAATAAACTCTTAGATTTGATAAATTAATCCAGC
>NW_007186490.1:2285-4027 GCF_000164805.1 Carlito syrichta
TGTACCCTGAGACATCCCCGAAGTCCTTTAGCTGTGCCAGCAGGTTTTTGACAGATTCGCTTGGATTTTCAAGGTATAGGATCATATCACCAGCAAAGAGGGATAACTTGACTTCCACTTTTTGTATTTGGATACCCCCTGATTTACTTTTTCTTGTCTAATTGCCCTAGCTAGGACTTCCAATACAATATTGAACAAGAGGGTTGAGAGTGGAGAGTCTTGTCTTGTTCCAGTTTTAAGGGTAAATTAATCTATTTTCTGTTCATTTAGCCATAGGTTAGCTGTTGGTTTGTCGTAGATGATACTTACTATTTTGTGGTATGTTCTTTCTATACCTAGATATTTGAGGGTTTTTTTGAAGAAGGGATGCTGGATTTTATTGAAAGCTTTTTCGGCATCTCATGAGATAATCATGTGGTTCATGTTTTTACATCTGTTGATTTATTTTTGGTCTTGTGTATGTTAAACCGGCCCTGAATCCTGGGGATGAAGCCTACTTGGTCATGGTGGATGATTTTTGAGGTGTGTTTTTGGATCCAATTTGCTAGAATCTTGTTGAGGATTTTGGCATCTATATTCAGAAGGTATATTGGCCTGGAGTTCTCTTTCTTATTTGGATCTTTAACTGGAATCTTGAGTATCAGTGTGATGTGAGCTTCATAAATTATTTGGGGAGAATTCCATCTTTATCAATTCCCTGGAATACTTTCTATAGTATTGGTATCAGCTCCTCCTAGTAAGTTTTGCAGATTTCTGCTGGAAAGCCATCTGTTTCAGGAATTTTTTTTTGTAGGTAGTTTTCTTATAACAGATTCAATTTCCAGGGTTCTATTGGTCTATTTAGTGTCTCAGTGTCTTCTTCTTTTAACCTGGAGAGGTTGTGTGATGTCAGAAAATGTTTCATTTCATCTGGGTTATCAAGTTTGTTTCCATATCAGTGAACGTAGTAATCTCTGATTATCTTTTGTATTTCTACGGGGTCAGTTGTGATTTGATCTTTTGTATTTCTGATTGTGTTTAGTTGGGTTTTTCTCTCTTTTTCTTGGTCCATCAATCTTGTTAATTCTTTCAAAGAACCAGCTTTTTGTTTTGTTAATGTTTTCTGTAATATTTTTGTCCTGTATGTCCTCTATTTGGGCTCTTGTTTTTTGTATTCTTCTGCTATTGTTTGGGTTTTGGTGACCTCCTTTTAGCTCCTTTAGGTGATTTGTTAGGCTCCCCACTTGGGATCATTCCATCTTCTTGATGTGTGCTCATAGAGAAATAAATCCCACTCTTAAAATGATTTCATGGCATCCCAGTGGTTTTGGTAAGATGTATCTTCATTTTCTTTTGTTTCCAGCAATCTTTCAATTTCTGTTTTCATTTCAGTGTTGACACAGTTGTTCAGCATCATGCTGTTTAGTGTCCATGTCTTTGTGGGTTTGGGGGAATGTTGTTGGTTTTGATATTTATTTTTATTCCACTGTGGTCTAAGAATGTGTATAGCAAGATTTCAACCTTATGGAATTTTTTAATGCTGATTTGTGGCCAAGGATGTGATTGTCTTGGAGTGTGTTCCATATGATGATCAGTAGAATTTATATTCTGTGATTGCTGGGTGGAATAATCTGCAGGTGTCAACTAAGGCCATTTGGTCAAGTGTCAAGTTTAGGTTCTAAATCTCCTTGTTGATTTTTTGCCTTGATGATCTCTCTAGGGCAGTCAGTGGGGGTATATAAGTCCCCTGCTATAATAGTGTG
>NW_007186491.1:0-1100 GCF_000164805.1 Carlito syrichta
ATGTATTAAACTCTCAAAATAAGATCAGCACTAGGGTTGTGACGAGAAGGCAGTATCTCTCTGAGACAGCAGCATTGGCAAGAAACTGTGGAGAGTGCATTTGACTTATACCTCAATTTCACAGCAGACCACTGCAAATTCATGGATACTGTCCTAGATATATGTGAGAGAGTCTGGATTCCTAGACACTTCTCAGCCAGCTTCTTTTTTACTGCTTTTTGCGTTTTTGTTTCTTTGAAAATTATGCATTGTTTCATTTTACCTCCTTTTTGTTTTTTTTACCTTTTCTTCTATACAATTGTCTTTATTTGAGAGGAGGGTTTTTGGCCTAGAGTCTGCAAAACTCATTTACAGATAATTGTGCTTCACTTTTGAATAGGATCATAAAACTTTATGGATATTGCCAGTGCCTGGAAAATGAAAAATATTATATTTTATCCTTTGTGTCCCCACAGAATTTAATCATTAATTACACACACATGCACCCGTATCTATTTTTTTGCTATGATTATTGTTTAGAACTTGATTTAAAAAAATATATAAATGAAAAATGTAGGGGTTTTTTCTTAGCTAAATATTTGTGAGGATTTTCTGTTTTATATAAATTTATTTCTAGCTTAAATAATGTTTCTTCTCTCTACAAAGCTTCTTTCAACATTTCTTTCAAGGATGGGTTACAGAAATTAAATTTTCCTCACTCTCTCTTTGTCTGAGAAAGTTTTTAATCTTTATAATTTTGCAAGGTATGAAATTTTACATTTTTGTCTTCTTCATTTGAAATTTTTCACTTCATTTGTTTTTCTTGAACAATTTCTGAAGGTAATAAAATTCTATTATTATTTTTTACACTCTACAATTCCATCCGTTCTGTACCCCTTGGCCCCCTCTTCTTTTTAGTTGTGTAAAACCATGAACATAGGTCTTATATTTATCATTCTTCATGATCTCTGAAATTCCTGGATCTGTAGTTTTGTGTTCCACGATATTGGTGGATATTCTCTGTTTTTATTGTTTTAAATATTTCTTCTTTTTCAGTTTCTCTTTCCTTTCTGGTTCTCCCATTTTGTGTTGGTTACATGTTTCTAAATTGCCTCACAACT
>NW_007186492.1:0-1257 GCF_000164805.1 Carlito syrichta
CCCAAGACTGTCACCTAAGGTCACCAATATATTGCAAGTCCCATCTTCCAAATCATCAGTAGTTCAAGCTCTGCTCAGCTACATATAACTTAGACAGAGAAAACTACAAATGTTAATTTCAGTTTACATGTGGCAGTTATCCCCAGGGAACCTGGAATCTTTTCCCTTGCAAAAACAGTAAAGTGCCCTTTCTTAAAGTTGAATTTATTCAATAAAGTTCTTTCAGGGACTCTCCTAAAAGAATTTACTTTTTCCATTATAACTTTCCAAGGTTCTTTACTAAGAAGATCTATATAAATAATTTAATAAGGGAATAATTTCTACATAGAAAAAGTGGTGTTTTCCTTATTTTACTTTACTGTTTCTTTAAAAGAGAGTTATTGAACCGGGTTCTTTGGCTCAGCCTGTAATCCCAGGCCTTGGGAAGCTGAGGTGAGTGGATTGTCTCAGCCCGCGGGTTCGAGTCCCTCCTGGGCAACTTGGTGAGACCTCATCTCTACAATAAATCAAAAAATTAACCAGGTGAGGTAATGGGCGCCTGTCGTTCCAGCTACTTGGAAGACTGAGACAGAAGGATCGCCGGAGCCCAGCAGGTCGAGGCTACGGTGGCCGGGAGCGGCCACTGCACTCCACTCTGGGTGACAGAGTGAGACTCCAACTCATAAAAAAGAGAGCTATTGTAGTAGATAATAAATGGAATTTTTTTTACTCTAAGAAAGGATTTTGGATCCAATACGGTAATATAACCATCTCAAATGAAAAGGCAATTAAAATACTGTCTAAATCCTCTGAATAAATAAATAAGATGGTGTGGCAAATTATGAAGCTATGAAGTTTGTCTTCGCAGTCCCCTGTGTTTTTGTGTCCTTTTTCTCTTTCATATATGTCCAGTGGCTCAAAAATCTTTCTCCTCTGTGCTATGCAAGCACTCCTGAAATAATACTGTAAGGTTATTTATTTTCCTATACATAAGGCCATTTCTGATTTAGAAATAATGAGGTTTCTATTCCATAATGTCATAGCGAGATGAAATTATTCTTGTATAAAATGACATATATAGTGATGTGCACCTACAATCCCACATATCCGAGAGAACAAGGAGTGGGGGATCTCTTGAGCCCAGTAGTTTGATATCAGCCTGGCAACATAATGAGAGTCCATCTCGAAAAATAAAATAAAATAAATAACTATTAATAATATAGTTTATTGCAGGTTAAAGACCAAGCATCTTGCCACCACTGGAAATAAACTCACAAA
>NW_007186493.1:0-1804 GCF_000164805.1 Carlito syrichta
TGAGACCTCATCTCTACAATAAATCAAAAAATTAACCAGGTGAGGAAATGGGCGCCTGTCGTTCCAGCTACTTGGAAGACTGAGACAGAAGGATCGCCGGAGCCCAGCAGGTCGAGGCTACGGTGGCCGGGAGCGGCCACTGCACTCCACTCTGGGTGACAGAGTGAGACTCCAACTCAAAAAAAAGAGAGCTATTGTAGTAGATAATAAATGGAATTTTTTTTACTCTAAGAAAGGATTTTGGATCCAATACGGTAATATAACCATCTCAAATGAAAAGGCAATTAAAATACTGTCTAAATCCTCTGAATAAATAAATAAGATGGTGTGGCAAATTATGAAGCTATGAAGTTTGTCTTCGCAGTCCCCTGTGTTTTTGTGTCCTTTTTCTCTTTCATATATGTCCAGTGGCTCAAAAATCTTTCTCCTCTGTGCTATGCAAGCACTCCTGAAATAATACTGTAAGGTTATTTATTTTCCTATACATAAGGCCATTTCTGATTTAGAAATAATGAGGTTTCTATTCCATAATGTCATAGCGAGATGAAATTATTCTTGTATAAAATGACATATATAGTGATGTGCACCTACAATCCCACATATCCGAGAGAACAAGGAGTGGGGGATCTCTTGAGCCCAGTAGTTTGATATCAGCCTGGGCAACATAATGAGAGTCCATCTCGAAAAATAAAAATAAAAATAAATAACTATTAAATAATATAGTTTATTGCAGGTTAAAGACCAAAGCATCTTGCCAACCACTGGAAATAAACTCAACAAAAGAACAGGAAAGCAGAAACATTATGCTATGCTAGATGCAAACTAAAAATTAAGAATATCAACAAATAATTTGACATCATTTAGAGTAATCCAAAATCATTAGAATTATATCTAAACATATCAAAAACGGGAAGGTAGTTCAAAAGTTATCTTGAACATGAATGATAAAAAGAACTACTTGAAGCCAAAAAGATATAACAGAGAAATCAAATTAGTTTATTATAATATTTGAAAAAAAACAAAAAAAGTCACCCCTAAACTGTATTTTTTGTTCAAGTAGCTATATGTGACAAATTTGTAAATGTAAAGACACTCTAAGAGAAAAAAACAACTAAAGTTTATCAGTCAATAGGGACAAATATAAAATGCTATTAAATCCAGAAATGTCCCAAAAGTCACTAAAGGTTATTTCTGTGAATACAGAAGATACAACAATAAGAAAACCATCTAGCGTGCTATCTCCATTGAAATGAGATCCCCCTCTAACAAATTCCCTGAATCACCATTTTTCTAATTATCAAGCCAGAAACTGTTGAGCTAAGATATGAAAAAGTACCATTGGCTATGACTTACTTTAAAGAAGCACAAGTTGTGATGTGAGGTAGAGAACAGAAAGTTAACTCCCTAGGGAACTAAGATTATGCTAATGTACAGCTGAAATGTTGACATGCATCTTATTTACTGTCAGCATGCGATGTAGTCAAATGTGAGCATACCAATTAAAAAATGCATCCAAATAACTCAGTAAAACTGATACAATAAAATTCCAGAAAATCAAATTCTATTTCACATTTGAGACACTTCAGAAGTAACCTCCTGTCTGGTAAAAGTTGTAGGCAGGCTCTCCAAATGTTTACACAATCAGCTAACGTCAATGCATAAGAAACTATCTTTTGTGCAGTCAAAGGCAATGATTTTAAAATAGTAGTGTGGGGAGAGAGGGTATCAGAGAAAAAACTGTCAAAATTATTGAGCATTTATCCTGTAAACCTTTCAGAAGTTAATGTGCATTGTTCCAGTCATT
>NW_007186494.1:0-756 GCF_000164805.1 Carlito syrichta
CAACCGGGAACTAATTCCTCTTCAGAAACCTAAATGCCCATACATTAAGAAGTAAATTAGACAAGTGGCATCACATTAAATTAATACACTTCTGCAAAACAAAAGAAACCATCAAAAGAACAGGGAGACTGCCCAAAGAATGGGAAAAACTATTCTCCAGCTCTATATCTGACTAAGGCATAACATCTAGGATCTACAAGAAACTCAAACGCTTGGAAAAAAACAGGCAAGCAGTCCCTTTAAAATGTGGGCAAGCCGGGCTCGGTGGCTCAGCCTGTAATCCCGCGCCTTTGGGAGGCTGAGGTGAGTGGATTGCCTGAGCCTGCGGGTTCGAGACCCGCCTAGGCAGTGAGACCTCATCTCTACAATAAATCAAAAAATCAGCCGGGCATGGTAGCGTGCACCTGTAGTTCCAGCCACTTGGAAAGCTGAGGTAGAAGGATCACCGGAGCCCAGCAGGTCGAGGCTGCGGTGGCCAGGAGCAGCCACTGCACTCCAGTCTGGGTGACAGAGTGAGACTCCAACTCAAAAAAAAAAAAAATGTGGGCAAAATACATGATTGGACCCGTTTCATAATAAGAGGTATGGGCAGACAGCAGACACATGTAAATGTGCTCATCCTCACTCATCATCAAAGGAATACAAGTGAAAACCACATTGAAATACCACATACCCCCTGTAAGAATGGCCATCATTAATAAAACAAACAACAGCAGATGTAGGTAAGGATTTGGAAAAAAATGCTTCTACACTGAA
>NW_007186495.1:0-790 GCF_000164805.1 Carlito syrichta
AGTAAATTGAAATGTGATACATCATGTTGTATTAAAATTAAGTAGGGGGTTATTAGCTAAAGAACATTTGTGTGAATAATTTGCACATTGTAAATTCTTTTGCATAATACATTACTGTAAACTGTTAAGGTTACTGTAAAACAAAGCTGAATCTTATTGGTAGCTGCTAAAATAGAAAACGATTCATAATTTTTAATTGACTGTTTTGTCTTTTGACTTTGTATTTTAGAAATAAGTGTAATTTTTCAGGAGTGACAAGACACGATGGGAGTTACGTGTTGGTACCATTTGTGACCTTTTCTCACTGTGCTAATGGCACTATGATTTTAGGCTATAATCATGCATCCTTATCACTTGAGAAAATATTGACTTGTGACTTGAGGTCACCCCAAATGTGCACATGAGCATAATTGTGAGAATGTTTACTGATTCACTAGCCTGGCTTATATTGTTTTACAAATTAATTTTATGTTTCATCACGAAAATTTCAGTTGATTTGATTCAGTTGTTTGCAGTGATCTTCAGAAATCATCATTTATGTCTGTGTCTCCTCAGCTCTTCTTTCAAATATTAAACTTAAATTTCAATTTTCAATTTGAAAGATAAAAAAGAGTGTAGTGATCTCTGTGCCTATTTGGAAAGAAAATTATTTTCAAGTTGGATAAAGATGTATTTGACATAGTGCATAATGTGAACTTAAACCTAGCGTTTAGTTGTTAATTTATTACTACCTTTTGACATGTAGTGAGTTTTGAGCATTGATTGTTTCTTAAGTTTCTCTTTTTTTAAA
>NW_007186496.1:0-1135 GCF_000164805.1 Carlito syrichta
TAGCTAGCTGTCTTAACCAGCTGACTAAATTAGAAAGCTGACTTTACTAGCTGACTTAGCTGGCTGACCTAACTCCGTATTTTGCTGACTTAACTGACTGACTTAACTATTTAGCTAGCTGACTTACCTACTTGAATTAAATAGTTAGCAAATTATTTAACTTGCTGAATAGCTAGCTGACCTACGTAATTACCTAACTAGTTAGGTAGCAGACTTAATTACCTGATTTAGTTAGCTACCTAGTGAGCTAGCTGAACTACTTGTCAGGTAGCTGACTTAACTAGTTGCCAAATGAGATAGCTAGCTGACAATGAGTTGAGTAACCAGTGAGCTAACTGCCCTAACTAGTTGCAAATCAAGTTAACTAGCTGACTTAACTAGTTGGTTTATGAGTTAGCTAGGTGACTTAACCTGTTGGCTGATGAGTCGGCTGACTAGTTAGCTGGTTTAACAGGTTGACTGATTCCTAGGCCCACTTGTTAACTGACTTAACAAGGTGGCCTACTAGTTGGCCTACTAGTTAGCAGGATCAACAAGTTCACTGGCGAGTTGGCCCACTAGTTAGCACGGTTAACTAGTTGTCTGGCTGGATTCCTGACAACTAGTTAATTCATCCGACTAGTTTGCTGACTAGTTTCCTGGCCTAACTAGTCTGCCAATTAGACAGCTGAGCTAACTTCTCAACTGACAAGTTGGCCGACTAGTCTGCTGACAGGTTAGCTGACATAACTAGTTGACCAGTTAGTTGGCTGACTGGTTAGCTGATTTAACTAGTCGGTCAGTGAGTGAGTCGACTGCTCAGCTGAATTAACTAGTCGACCGGTGAATTAGCCAACTGGTCAGCTGACTTAACTATTCGACTGTCAAGTGAACTGACTGGTCAGCTGACTTTAGTCAGTTGGTGAGTGAGCTGATAGGTCAGAAGACTTAACTAGTCAGCAGACGTTTGAGCCAGCCTGTGTGCCGACTTAACTAGTCTGTTGTCGAGTGAACCAATGGGTGAGCTGACTTAACTAGTCGGCCGGCAAGTTAACCAACTGGTGAGGTAATTTAACAAGTCGGCTGGCAAGCAAGCCGACTAGTTAGCTGACCTGTTGGCCTTTGAGCATGCCGAAAATAATTGACCTGTTGGCTG
>NW_007186497.1:0-973 GCF_000164805.1 Carlito syrichta
CTTTCTCCTCTGTGCTATGCAAGCACTCCTGAAATAATACTGTAAGGTTATTTATTTTCCTATACATAAGGCCATTTTTGATTTAGAAAGAGTAAAGTTTCTATTCCATAATGTCATAGTGAGATGAAATTATTCTTGTATAAAATGACATATATAGTGATGTGCATCTACAATCCCACATACCTGAGAGAACAAGGAGGGGAGGTATCTCTTGAGCCCAGTAGTTTGAGACAAGCCTGAGCAGCATAATGAGAGTCCATCTCAAAAAATAAAAATAAATAGCTATTAAATAATATAGTTTATTACGGGCTAAAGACTAAAGTATCTTGCCAACCACTGGAAATAAGCTCAACAAAAAGAACAGGAAAGCAGAAACATTATGCCATGCTAGATACAAACTAAAAATTAAGAATATCGATAAGTAATTTGATATCATCTAGAGTAATCCAAAATCATTAGAAATATTTCTAAACATATCAAACATGGGAAGGTAGTCCAAAAGTTATCTTGAACATGAATGATGAAAAGAACTACTTGAAGCCAAAAAGATATAACAGAGAAATCAAATTAGTTTCTTATTACAATATTTGAAAAAAAAATTCACCCCTAAACTATTTTTTGTTCAAGTAGCTATATGTGACAAATTTGTAAAAGTAAAGACACTCCAAGAGAGAAAATAACTAAAGCTTACCAGTCAGTAGGGACAAATATAAAATGCTATTACAAATCCAGAAAGGTCCCAAAAGTCACTAAAGGTTATTTCTGTGAATACAGAAGATACAGCAATGAGAAAGCCATCTAGTGTGCCATCTCCCTTGAAATGAGATCCCCCTCTCCCAAATTCCCTGAATCACCATTTTTTTATTATCAAGCCAGAACTTTTGAGCTAAGATATGAAAAAGTACCTTTGGCTATGACTTATTTTAAAGAGCACAAGTTGTGATGTGAAGTAGAGAACAGAAAGTTAACTCCC
>NW_007186498.1:0-816 GCF_000164805.1 Carlito syrichta
AGTTTCTCAGAGTCTGGATTCCCTTTGCTGATCTGGCACATTGATCGTTTTCTATATGGAGAGTGGTCACATTTTACAGTCATTTTGAATACAGATGTGTGCTATTTGGGAACCCTGTATGTGCAGATAAAATTGTGAACGTCTGTCTGGGGAATTTATGGCAGTAATGAGGTCTAATGTGGTTGTTAGAAAGAAAAAAATGTTATTTATCAAAATAATTTGATGGGATAGCTGGGCTCAGTGGCTCAGCCTGTAATCCCACGCCTTTGGGAGGCTGAGGTGAGTAGATTGCCTGAGCCCGCGGGTTCGAGACCTGCCTGGGCAGCGAGACCTCATCTCTACAATAAATCAAAAAATCAGCCGGGTGTGGTAGTGCATGCCTGTAATTCCGGCTACTCGGAAGGCTGAGGCAGAAGGATCGCCGGAGCCCAGCAGGTCGAGGCTGTGGTGACCGGGAGCGGCCACTGCACTCCAGTCTGGGTGGCAGAATGAGACTCCAACTCAAAAATAATAATAATAATAATAATTTGATGGGATAATTTGACTTGCTGTGTTTTACAACTGATGATAAGTAGAATGTTGATTGCACATAAATCACTGCCTCTAAATGTCTTCAAACAGTTTGTGTTTGTTCCCTTCTGATCAAAGTCAAACTTGGGAGATTATGTAACCAGGACTGGGCCCAAGAACAGCTCTTTCGCTCCTGGCAGTACACAGTTCTCAGCCTAAGCATTAATATTTTACAGGATAAGCCCACTTTTGTATTTTTTAGATGGTGTTTTTGTTATTGTGTCATCATGGCCAGCATTAAAATTT
>NW_007186499.1:0-950 GCF_000164805.1 Carlito syrichta
CGGGCTACCTAAAAGGCTGAGGCAAAAAGATTGCTGGAGCTCAGCAGTTCAAGGCTGCAGTGTCTGAGAGCATGCCACTGCACTCCAGTATGTGTGTCAGAGTGAGACTCCAACTCAAACAAAAAATAAAAATAAAAAGATCAGTACTAAAAATTGAAAACTTTGAGAGAACTCTCTTCAGAATTTTCTTTGGGGCCCATGGGCTCCCTTTTTTCTTTAGATTCTGTGAGAGAGAGAGAAAGAGAGAGGGAGAAATGAGAATGTGTTACACATTTTCCAGCACGTTTATATCATTCTTCCTGAGAGCGTTGCTTTCCTATGAACTCCCTGTGACTCTTTGGAAACTCTTTTTGGAATCTGGCATATATTTGACCTATATTCTTTAACATTTTTCACAAATCTTAAAAGGGAAATTAGAAACCTTAAATGCTTGATATCAACCAGAAAGCCCTACTGATATTTCTAACTACATTGTTGTAAATTCTTTCACCTATTAAGCTGACCAAGATAGGTTATAAAAGAGACTTTTATTCTAAAAGTATATGGAGCCAGGCTCGGTGGCTCAGCTTGTAATCCCATGCCTTTGGGAGGCTGAGTCGAATGGATTGCCAGACCCGCGGGTTCAAGAACTGCCTGGGCAGCGAGACCTCATCTCTACAATAAATCCAAAAATCAGCCAGGTGTGATAGTACATGCCTGTAATTCTGGCTACTTGGAAGGCTGAAGCAGAAGGATCACCGGAGCCCAGCAGGTGAAGTTGCGGTGGCCAGAGAGTGGCCACTGCACTGCAGTCCAGGTGACAGAGTGAGACTCCAACTAAAAATTAAATAAATAAATAAATAAGTAAATAAATAAATAAATAAATAAAAGTAGATGGAACAAAAATGGTAGCATTATGGTTTCTACACATCTTTTTTTCTATACAGGGACATTTCTCTGGTATAATCATG
>NW_007186500.1:0-708 GCF_000164805.1 Carlito syrichta
CCACTGGAGCCTATGTGTTACAGACCAGACCAGGTGGTAGTGTTTGGAATTATTATTCTGAGTAGGAGTCCTGCTCTTTCCATCAGGCTATAGCACAGAAGCCAGTTCTCGCCACTTAGGCCTCCACCGAATAAGTTTTGGTGATCCTCCTACCATGGCCTCCTGAGTGGCTGGAATGATAGGTGTGCACAACCATGCTCGGTTCTTATTTTTGACTTCTTGTAGAGACGAGGTCCTGTAAGTTTCCCAGGCTGGTCTTGAACCCGGGAACTCAGGCCGTTCTCTCGCTTCAAATTCCCAGAGTGCCGGGATAAGAGGCATGAACTCCTGCTTCCTGCCTCCACACCCCTCTCTGGACCCCACCGCGAGGACCGAATCGTCTGAAAACCTGGACACTGGTAGGAGCTCCAGGAGCAGGTGCATGTCTCTGCCAGGGCACCCAACCCTCCACCTGCCTACCTACCCAAGCTAGACCAGCTGACTTCTCCCAGGGGATGCCTTATGGAAAGGGAGGTCATGACTCTCAAAACTT
Source organism: Carlito syrichta (assembly GCF_000164805.1). Classification (NCBI taxonomy): domain Eukaryota; kingdom Metazoa; phylum Chordata; class Mammalia; order Primates; family Tarsiidae; genus Carlito; species Carlito syrichta. The sequence goes on from NW_007186500.1 coordinate 533, forward strand.
TGGGGGCACAGAGACGGCCAGGCAACACATGCCTGTCTCCTCGGTACTTGGGGAGGCCAAGGCGAGATGAGGGCCTGATCTTGGGAGCTCGAGACCAGGCTGGGCACCATAGCAAGCCCCCATCACAACCTTAAACAAAACCCAGAAAACCTTGGGTGAGGCCAGACCTCAGCAGA
>NW_007186501.1:0-530 GCF_000164805.1 Carlito syrichta
TCGAGACGAGGTCCTGTAAGTTTCCCAGGCTGGTCTTGAACCCGGGAACTCAGGCCGTTCTCTCGCTTCAAATTCCCAGAGTGCCGGGATAAGAGGCATGAACTCCTGCTTCCTGCCTCCACACCCCTCTCTGGACCCCACCGCGAGGACCGAATCGTCTGAAAACCTGGACACTGGTAGGAGCTCCAGGAGCAGGTGCATGTCTCTGCCAGGGCACCCAACCCTCCACCTGCCTACCTACCCAAGCTAGACCAGCTGACTTCTCCCAGGGGATGCCTTATGGAAAGGGAGGTCATGACTCTCAAAACTTTGGGGGCACAGAGACGGCCAGGCAACACATGCCTGTCTCCTCGGTACTTGGGAGGCCAAGGCGAGATGAGGGCCTGATCTTGGGAGCTCGAGACCAGGCTGGGCACCATAGCAAGCCCCCATCACAACCTTAAACAAAACCCAGAAAACCTTGGGTGAGGCCAGACCTCAGCAGAAGGATCGTTCCTGAACACAGAAGTTCAAGGCCAGGCAGGAAGACC
>NW_007186502.1:0-715 GCF_000164805.1 Carlito syrichta
GTTGTTTTTCTAGGTCTGAGAAGAAGGTTGTTGGTAATTTAATGGGTATTGCATTGAATTTGTAGATTGCCTTTAGGTAAGATGGATATCTTCACAATGTTGATTCTCCGACCCATGAGCATGGGATATTTTTCCACTTGTTTGTGTCAGCTTTGATTTCTTTGAGCAGTGTTTTGTCATTTTCATTGTAAAGGTCTTTCACGTCTCTGGTTAGGAAGATACCAAGGTATTTCATTTTTTGTGTGGCTATTGTGAATGGAATTGTGTTTTTATTTGAGTTTCTGTTTGTTTATTATTGGTGTAGAGAAATGCGATTGTCTTTTGTACATTTATTTTGTATCCTGAGACTTTGCCAAAGGCTTTTATCAATTTAAGGAGGCCTTTGACAGATTCTCTTGGGTTTTCAAGGTACACCATCATATCATCTGCATAGAGAGATAACTTGACTTCCTCTTTTCCTATTTGAATACCTCTGATTGCCTCTTCTTCTCTGATTGCTCTAGCCAGGACTTCCAATACTATGTTGAACAGGAGGGGAGAGAGTGGGCATCCTTGTCTAGTTCCAGTTTTCAGCAGAATTGGTCCCAATTTTTGTCCATTTAGGAGTATGCTGGCTGTGGGTTTCTCATAGATGGCTTTTACTATTTTGAGGTATGTTCCCCATATGCCTAAATGTTCAAGGGTTTTTATCAAGAAGGGGTGCTGGATTTTATCA
>NW_007186503.1:0-834 GCF_000164805.1 Carlito syrichta
AGGGGAGACACAGCATCATCTTCTCGGCCACACTCAACCAAGCAGACCTTTCGTCATGTACAGCTCGGGGTGGGGATAGGTCATGGCCGTGTGCCACCTACTCTCAATGCTCTCTCGGAGACCAAACCTGTCTGGTGGCTTGGATGCCTAACTTAGGACAACTTCCAGAGACTTTCAAGAGCTTTTGGAAAGCAGCAGCTATCATGGGCTAGGATTGTTCTCCGAGCGGATGTCCACCGAGCTCCCATACTGTTGGTGCAGGTGTGGAATCTCTAGGCTTTTTCTTCAATTATTCATTGGAAGGCATTCATCGGCATTTCGGACAGCAATCCTCAACCACGTATAGTAAAATGAATTCAATTAGAAACCATGCCAAGTGGGATTGATTTCTGGGAAACATGTGTAGCACAACGTACAAAACGTAAATGTCAGTTCAACAAAACTCAACAAAGGAAAATTCCGCACTAGCAGTATAAAAGTAGCCACATACAACCTTCTTTATTGAGGTCGAAGGGATTTGAGAAAAATTCACACTGATTCATGATACAAACACTAAAATGTAACTCAGAATAGAAGACAACCTCCTTCACCTGATAAAGGCCACATAGGAACACACAAAACTATCATGATTACGCCATGGTGAAACTTTCAGCTTTTCCCTGAAGAATAAGAAGTATACGTGGATATAGTCTTCCACCACTTCCCTTCAAGATAGGGTTAAGAATGCTGAACAGAACAATTAACAAAAACAATTTTTCAAGGTATCCTCACGGGAGACGAAGGAGTAAAGTTAACTCAGTTCTCATAGACACGACGCTACGTATAGACAGCTCC
>NW_007186504.1:0-763 GCF_000164805.1 Carlito syrichta
GACCAAACCTGTCTGGTGGCTTGGATGCCTAACTTAGGACAACTTCCAGAGACTTTCAAGAGCTTTTGGAAAGCAGCAGCTATCATGGGCTAGGATTGTTCTCCGAGCGGATGTCCACCGAGCTCCCATACTGTTGGTGCAGGTGTGGAATCTCTAGGCTTTTTCTTCAATTATTCATTGGAAGGCATTCATCGGCATTTCGGACACCAATCCTCAGCCACGTATAGTAAAATGAATTCAATTAGAAACCATGCCAAGTGGGATTGATTTCTGGGAAACATGTGTAGCACAACGTACAAAACGTAAATGTCATTTCAACAAAACTCAACAAAGGAAAATTCCGCACTAGCAGTATAAAAGTAGCCACATACAACCTTCTTTATTGAGGTCGAAGGGATTTGAGAAAAATTCACACTGATTCATGATACAAACACTAAAATGTAACTCAGAATAGAAGACAACCTCCTTCACCTGATAAAGGCCACATAGGAACACACAAAACTATCATGATTACGCCATGGTGAAACTTTCAGCTTTTCCCTGAAGATCAAGAAGTATACGCGGATATAGTCTTCCACCACTTCTCTTCAAGATAGGGTTAAGAATGCTGAACAGAACAATTAAACAAAAAACAATTTTTCAAGGTATCCTCACGGGAGACGAAGGAGTAAGGTTAACTCAGTTCTCATAGACACGACGCTACGTATAGACAGCTCCAACAAGTTCACCAGACACACACACACATACACACACACTCACACAC
>NW_007186505.1:0-805 GCF_000164805.1 Carlito syrichta
GAGACGAAGGAGTAAGTTAACTCAGTTCTCATAGACACGACGCTACGTATAGACAGCTCCAACAAGTTCACCAGACACACACACACATACACACACACTCACACACACACACTCACCCTTTCAGAACTCAAAATTCAGCATTGTTGCGGGACACAAATTCAACATACAAACACCTGGTGTCTCTCTACACTTTCAAAGTCCACCTGAAGAAACCACTAAGGAAACAATTCAATTACCGTAGCAGCCAAAACCACAAAATAGTACAAAAACAAAGTTAAGCGGACAATAGAACAGTACACTAAACAGTACACACTCATGCTGATAGACATTGCAGAGGACATAAGCCAATGGAAAGGAAATGCTCGGTTCAATAAATAAAAACCATGACGTGGGAAGATGCCACTACTACACAACGCATTAAAAACACAAAGAAATCTCGACCAAAACCCAAATGTCTAGTCTTTCAGAAGAATTGCATGAGACCGGCAATAGCCCAAACTCTCTTCAAAATGGGCAAAGTGTAGGGTTTCACACTTTCTGCTTTCACCAAAGTCCAGTAAACCAAACACAGAGGCAATGGTATAAAACCCTAACGATTGATCCATGGAACAGAACGAACACTGAGGAATCAGTGGACACATTTATGGCCACATACATTCCGTGGGAATAGGGCAGTCCTTCCACACACACTTCTCAGAAAACGGGATACTCTCATGCATAATCCAGCAGTTGCACTTCCAGCAAAAGCCACAACACAGGTTAGAAAATACAAGAAAAGAAGAGTCTGTGAACTCACGGTTAATGG
>NW_007186506.1:0-914 GCF_000164805.1 Carlito syrichta
CATCCATCTTGATCCCTTTTAGGGCTTTTGCTGTTTTTTCCTTTCACGTTTTCCACACTGGCAAAATGTTTCCCTGTGAGGATTTTTTCATCTGGAGAAATGAATAAAATGTCGTTTAGGGTGTGATCGGGGAACACGGAATGAGAGGAATGGTGGGCATGTTGTTTTTGGTAAAAAACTGCTGAACACTAAACAAGGTGTGCGCAGGTGTGCTCATAAATCACCCACCATGAAACAGACAAATGGATTGAAAGAATCTCTTTAAAAAATTCACTGAAGCCAAAAGCAGTCTCTCAAAGCAATACTAGCTGGTACTCTGATGCCCATGGATACCTAGAACACTTACCTAGCAGGGGAGTTCTGTACTGCAAGGGGCCCGCTCTCCAAAAATAATTCCTGTTTTTGTGTGTATGTGTGTGTGTCCCTCCTAATATGTCACTTTTGAAACCTTGTCAGGGGAAAATTTACCCAGAATGCTGTTCCATGGTCAGCTCTAAATTAAGCTGATTCCCAGGCAAGATGACAAATTGCCCTATCTCTCTTGCCTGATTTTTAACTTTTAAAATGGTAGTGAGAGGTAGCAAGGACTGGCAAGACCCTTGGGAAGAGATTCACATTCATAAAATGCTAATGATGTGCCAAGTGAACAAGACTTTATCCCCGCAGGCTTCCAGTGCAAATTACCCAAATTAAGCTCATGTTTACCTGTCTTATGTGATTGTTTTTGCAAAGTCTTGATTCTTGTTGCTGTTGTCAAAGTTAGTGAAAATGAAATAAGGTGGTATCTCTGGAAATCTAGAACACCAACCTATGCCCTGTTATAGACTTTTCACACGGCACTATCATGATCATTGACATCACTGATTCTCTGGCCCGCTGTGGGAAGATATTCTGACATATTCACCACCAGGGAC
>NW_007186507.1:0-965 GCF_000164805.1 Carlito syrichta
ATACTAGCTGGTACTCTGATGCCCATGGATACCTAGAACACTTACCTAGTGGGGGGGTTCTGTACTGCAAGGGGCCCACCCTCCAAAAATAATTCCTGTTTTTGTGTGTATGTGTATGTGTCCCTTCTCATATGTCACTTTTGAAACCTTGTCGGGGGAAAATTTACCCAGAATGCTGTTCCATGGTCAGCTCTAAATTAAGCTGATTCCCAGGCAAGATGACAAATTGCCCTATCTCTCTTGCCTGATTTTTAACTTTTAAACTGGCGGTGAGAGGTAGCAAGGACTGGCAGGACCCTTGGGAAGAGATTCACATTCATAAAATGCCAATGATGTGCCAAGTGAACAAGACTTTATCCCCGCAGGCTTCCAGTGCAAATTACCCAAATTAAGCTCATGTTTACCTGTCTTATGTGATTGTTTTTGCAAAGTCTTGATTCTTGTTGCTGTTGTCAAAGTCAGTGAAAATGAAATAAGGTGGTATCTCTGGAAATCTAGAACACCAACCTATGCCCTGTTATAGACTTTTCACACGGCACTATCATGATCATTGACATCACTGATTCGCTGGCCCGCTGCGGGAAGATATTCTGACATATTCACCACCAGGGACAAAGTAGCTCAATGAATCACTGTGTAATACATGGCAGTCCCGCTATAGGGTGATCATTTAAATGGAAGGAAATAAATGGCCAATACAAAGTGATCCCAGAATTCAGTGTCATCTGTGACTAAGGCTCAGAGTCTTTATGCTCACAGATGGCTACTTGATGCACCCGGTTTTTGTTCTAAGAAATCAACTGGTGCCATGAACATTGTGTTGTGAGGACCAGAAGTCAACTCATGTTAGTCTAGGCAAGGTGTCATGTACTCTAAGGGCTCTGACCTCAGGAAGAATCGAGGACTTACAAGATTTAGAAAGTCACTACACAGCTTTTTTCTCATATCTCCCTCCATGTCTCCTG
>NW_007186508.1:0-731 GCF_000164805.1 Carlito syrichta
GGGCTGGGAGCATGACATCTAGTTGAATACATCTGACAGGTTCCTCTCTTTGAAGGAGGCATTACTATGTCACTATTTCTTTATAGGTAAGGTATTTTATCCAGAAAGTAGCAGATGATGGTGAAGGGGACATTGGGATGATATGTTTTCCTTTAGGGGATTGCCTGACAATTAAGCTCGTAAACTCATCCTAGAAAAAGCAGTTCATATCTCATGGCTGAATATCACTATGGTCACCTTTGAAGTGCTCCCTTTGGGAAGCTATACACTGATGCCAGTGCCTAGTACACCCAGCAGAACAATTTTGGAACTCTTTCTGGAATGGTCATCAGAGTAGTCATCGTATTCCCCTTGATGTCCTGAATGCCATCAAAATATCTTTCTTTCAATATTTCCTCTACCTTTGGGTAAATAAAAAAGTCACTGGGGACAAGGTCAGCTGAGTAGGGAGGGTGTTTCGATACAGTTATTTGTTTACTGGCTAAAAACTCCCTCATTGTGTTGCACAGGCTGGTGCACTGTCGTGATGCAAGAGCTCCTTCAAGACCATATTTGCACCCACCTTTCTCATGCCAAGATCTTCCTAACTCTTTCTCTATTGATGTTTATTTGGTCTGCTATGCTTCTCACAGTCAGCCGGCGATTTTGACACACAGTTCAACCCACTGCTGTGATATTTTCACAAGTTCAGCTTGTTGCTGGCCATCCTGCCCTCTCTTCATCAGTGATGC
>NW_007186509.1:0-776 GCF_000164805.1 Carlito syrichta
CTGAAGGTATTCAGGCGATTGAAAAAGATGGAACTCTCCCCAAATCATTTTATGAAGCCAACATCACATTGATACCAAGCCAGGTAAAGATCCAGCAAAGAAAGAGAACTACAGGCCAATATCTTGATGAACATAGATGCTAAAATTCTCAACAAAATCCTAGCAAACCGGATTCAGCAATACATCTCAAAAATCATCCACCATGACCAAGTAGGCTTCATTCCTGGCATGCAAGGCTGGTGCAACATTCGTAAAACCATAAATGTAATTAAATACATCAACAGATGTCAAAACAAAAACCACATGATCATATCATTAGATGCAGAAAAAGCTTTTGATAAAATCCAGCACCCCTTCTTGATAAAAACCTTTGAACATCTAGGCATACGGGGAACATACCTCAAAATAATAAAAGCCATCTACGAGAAACCCACAGCCAGCATACTCCTAAATGGACAAAAATTGGAACCAATTCCCCTGAAAACTGGAACTAGACAAGGATGCCCACTCTCTCCCCTCCTGTTCAACATAGTATTGGAAGTCCTGGCTAGAGCAATCAGAGAAGAGGAGGAATCAGACGTATTCAAATAGGAAAAGAGGAAGTCAAGTTATCTCTCTATGCAGATGATATGATGGTGTACCTTGAAAACCCAAGTGAATCTGTCAAAGGGCTCCTTACATTGATAAAGGCCTTTGGCAAAGTCTCAGGATACAAAATAAACGTACAAAAGACAATCCCATTTCTCTACACCAATAATAAACAAACAGAAACCCAA
>NW_007186510.1:0-618 GCF_000164805.1 Carlito syrichta
CTTTTTGAGCTTCTTTTCTATGCTTTTGACAGTTTGGGTTAGTTCTGTGTTTTGGTCTTTGAGCTCTGAGATTCTTTCTTCGGCTTGGCTGATTCTGCTTTTCATGCTTATTAGTCTGTTGTTCATTTCCATCACAGTATTCTTTACTGCTGTCATTTCTGACAACAGCTCCTTCCTTTTATCTTCTTGTCTCTCCTCAATTTTTTTAATTCTCTCCATTAATGTCTTGATGTCTGGGTTTGTTGCATGTAACCAGTCATTATGGGGACTCTTCATTGTCTGTGTTCCAGAATCTGTTTTCTCAGTATCTGATTTCCCAGGGGTCTGTGTAGGACCTATATTCTTCTTTTGGTTTTTCTTCATTTGTGTGGTTTTTTTCCCCTTCTCTACTTTTTCCTTCCCTCCACGTCACTGTCTTCTTTAATTCTGTTATTCAGGGGTAAAGGGATTGGTTTTACTTCTGTTTGTTCAATCTCCTATTCTTTATGTATGTCCTCTTACTTTGTTCAATTCTGAAGTTGCACTGTAGGTTGGAGGTGGTCCTTTTTGCATTTTTGAGATGTATTTAAGGGGAGAGCTCTGATTCAAATCTTGTCTGCAGGTCCTGGTATTTGCTGG
>NW_007186511.1:0-786 GCF_000164805.1 Carlito syrichta
CACAGGATTGGAGCTCTGTGCAGGGCCGGGCAGGCCGGGACAGTGGGGTTCAGATTGTCTTCACGCTGCTTTTCTTGTAGAGCAGAGGTTACATGCTGGTGGCGATCACCCGTTAGGACCTGGACACCTGGCCTCACTCAGCACCCACCCCTGAAGCATGGATGTCACTCCAAGAGAAGTGGGTCTCTGTCCTTCCCGTTGGCTCCCGCGCATGGGTTTGGAGAAGGTTTTCCTCGCAGTAGAGGCACTGTCTATGATCACAGCACTCTGAAATTCTCACTCACAGGTCTGGCTACTTTTCAAGGAGACTCTGTGGCAAGAACAAATGCCAGTGTGCTCTCCGCAAAGTTGAGTGGTGAATGTTGGTGGTGAGAAGTAAAGGAAACTCATAGAACCCTAAGGGAAGCAAGCTAAATCGTTGGCTATGGACAGCTAGGAAGCGTATCCCCGCAATCAAAGCACACTTCATTGTGGACCAAAACCACTCCCACTAAGGGTAGGCCAGGCATGGAATCTCCCACCTGTCATCCAGCACTTTGGCGGACTGAGGACGGAAGATTGCTGGAGCCCAGGAGTTGAAACATGACTGTGTAACATCAGGCAGCCTCATCTCTATCTCCAAAATGTCATCAATGAGCTGGGCTTGGAAACATAGGCTTTTCGTTGCAGCCGCTTGGGAGGATTGCCTGAGCCCCGGAGGTCTACCCTGTGGTCAGGTGTGATTGTACCACTCTAGTACCGTCTGGGCATCAGAGTGAGGCCCTGACTCATAGAGAAACGCAACCC
>NW_007186512.1:0-721 GCF_000164805.1 Carlito syrichta
CTAGTCGTGGGTCTTATCATTTTCAGGCACAACTTGGAATGATTTGTCAGTTAACCTGTGAGCCCGACACGGTGGCGTGCATCTCAAATACCTTCCAGCTACAAGGAAGGGTGAGTCGGGGGCATAGCCTGAGTCCACCAGTTGGAGTCTGCGATGCCCATGAGCACCTCACTGCACTCTAGCCTGGGCGACAAGAGTGAGAATTCACACAAAAAAAGAAACAAGATGCCTACAACTCCTCGTACCCTGTTTCTATGGTAAATACCACAAGGCCTGATCTTGACTGCAAATGGTATGCTCTAGAACTGCTCAAACTCTGAGGAAACTGAAACCCTTTCCCCCTCCTGTCTGTGCTGAGACCTCTTGGAAGCTGCTGACTCAGTCTCGATCCCTCAGTCCTCAGAAATTCCCCAAATGTCTGCATCTTGCTCTGGGTTCTGCCAGTTCTGTTCAACCCTTGCTTCCTCAAAGGCTAGGGCAGGCAAAGGTCTGTCCGACTCATCTATGAAACTATTTCCTCACGATGGCGCTGTGGCTCAAGAGGACGCTAACAGGCCTGTCTGACACCCGCCCATCAACTTGGAAAAAAAGGTGCCATCAAACTCTCCTCCCTGTGGTGCACGTTCAGTTCGTTTCTCCCTGAGCTCAACAAAGTTCCAGACACTTGTAAGGCTGAGCTGGAAGAGTGGCCCGAGCCCAGGAGTTGGAGGCTGCAGTGTCC
>NW_007186513.1:0-812 GCF_000164805.1 Carlito syrichta
AATTTTGTATCACTGATTAGATGAGGGAAATTTTCTTGAATGATCTCGTGGAAAGTTTGTTCCAATGTGGTCTCTGTTTCTCTTTCTACCTCAGGGAGTCCGATTATTCTTAGGTTAGGCCTCTTGAGGTAGTCACTCATCTCTTGAAGGTTTTGTTCTGTCTTTTTTAGCTTATTTTCTGTGTTTTTAAGAGTTTGGGTTATTTCTATATTTTGGTCCTCAAGCTCTGAGATTCTTTCTTCTGCTTGGGTAATTCTGCTTTCCATGCTTATCAATTTGTTATTTATTTCATTCACAGTATTCTTTATTACTGTTATCTCAGATATCAGCTCCTTCCTAGTTTCTTCTTGTGTCTCCTCAATTCTTTTTAGTCTCTCCATTATTGTTTTGATATCTGCATTTGCATTTTGAGACCCTTCATTCTGGGGACTTTGCATTGTTTGTATTCCAAAGTCAATTTTCTCAGTGTCTGCTCTCCCAGGCGTCTGGGAGAGACCCATACTCTTCTTTTGGTTTTTCTTCATTTCTGTAGATTTTTCTCCCTTTACCCCTTTCCCTCCCCCTCTTCAATTCTGTTTTTGAGGGAAGGTGGGGTTGCTTTTATTTCTCTTCTGCAATGACCTGTTCTTCCTTATGAGGGTCTTCTGGTTTTGTTCACTTTTCCCTCTGTTTTACAGTCTGTCTATTCAGCAGTTTGCAGTCTTGGTCCGTTCAGAGAATCTCACAAGTTCACCTATGCCGTCGCCATCTTGCCCCGTCTCCCATCAGTATAGTGCTCCATGGTTGGGTCTCAGCAGGCTGGATCCCGATCT
>NW_007186514.1:0-1228 GCF_000164805.1 Carlito syrichta
CGGGACTTTGCATTGTTTGTATTCCAAAGTCAATTTTCTCAGTGTCTGCTCTCCCAGGCGTCTGGGAGAGACCCATACTCTTCTTTTGGTTTTTCTTCATTTCTGTAGATTTTTCTCCCTTTACCCCTTTCCCTCCCCCTCTTCAATTCTGTTTTTGAGGGAAGGTGGGGTTGCTTTTATTTCTCTTCTGCAATGACCTGTTCTTCCTTATGAGGGTCTTCTGGTTTTGTTCACTTTTCCCTCTGTTTTACAGTCTGTCTATTCAGCAGTTTGCAGTCTTGGTCCGTTCAGAGAATCTCACAAGTTCACCTATGCCGTCGCCATCTTGCCCCGTCTCCCATCAGTATAGTGCTCCATGGTTGGGTCTCAGCAGGCTGGATCCCGATCTCATGGCTGAGGAGATGTGGCCAAAGTCTTAAGAAATACTAGCCAGGTGCCCAGGAAAATGCATCTCCTGAAGGCGCTGGCCTCGCTCCACCGCCAACGCGGCCAGAGGGCCTCACTCCGCCTCAACCCGGGGGTCTCACGGGGGCCTCGCTCCAACGCAGTCCTGGGCCTGGCACCGCCGCTGCTATCGAGAGTCTTTTTATTGATATCCAAACAACTGCAATTCTCGGTCACCAGGAACTGTCTCGGCATCCTGCAGAGTGAAGTGGGAAGCTGGGTAATGGGAGTTGTCATATACAGGAAACTACACGTCATATTACTAAGGATGCATAAGGAATCTTGGATACATGAGTCCACAATCCCGAAAACTATGGACCGTCTTACTCAGCGGTAACCACGAATCAGGTTTTTGGATTCGAAATCTCAGTAATGGGAGTCCTCACATACAGGAAACTTCACAACCTATTGCTAAGTACCAATAAGGAATCTGCATTACTCGTGTCCTCCATTCCAAAAAAGCTTCAGGTCGTCTTGCTAAGGAGTAAACACGAATCAGGGTGTTTTAAGTATGAATCTGGGGAAATGGAGTCCTTATATACAGGCAACTACATGACATTTTGCTAAGAAACAATAAGGAATCTGGATTACACGTATCCTCATTCCCACGAATCTACAGGGCATCTTGGAAGGGCTAAAAAATAATCAGAGTTTTGAAGCTAATTCTATGTAATGAGAATCCTAATATACAGGAAAATACACGGCCCCATGCCAAGGAAGAAAAAGCATCATCAGGGTTATAGCAGTCCTCAAACCTAAAAATCAACAGGCCATTTGTGTGGGA
>NW_007186515.1:0-805 GCF_000164805.1 Carlito syrichta
CCCCACCAGGCGAGGCTGCAGTGGCTGGGAGCGGCCACTGCACTCCAGTCTGGGTGACAGAGTGAGACTCCAACCCCCCAAAAAAAATAATTTTTGTAAAATACACACAGCATTTGAGAAGTATATCTGACACTAGAAAAAATATATAGAAACTAATGAAAACTATTAAAATATACACTAGAATGCATAAATTTAAAGCTAGAACTGCCTTTCTTGAAAAAAAATGTTTTCTAAAAAGATTTGGAAACTAGGGCAAAAATAAAAGAATGAACATACTACAGCAACATGAAGCACAGGGAATAAAGCTTTTAAAATTAAAAGATTGGCCAGGCATGGTGGCTGAGCCTGTTATCTCAGTACTTTTGGGAGACCGAGGCGAGAGGATTGCCTGAGCCCTGGGATTCGAGACCAGACTGAGCAACTTGGTGAGACCTCATCTCTAAATTTACACAAAGTAGCCTGGCGTTGGGGCGTGTGTCTGTGGCTACTTGGAAGGCTGAAGTGGAAGGATCACCGGAATCCAGCAGGTTGAGGCTGCAGTGGCCGGGAACGTGCCACACTGCACTCCAGCCTGGACAACAAAGAGTAAGACTCTGACTCAAAATAAAAATAAAAATGAATAAATAAATAAGAATATGATTAAAAGGTCTGGGTTCATATTCCAGTTTCACTCCTACCGGCTGTACAGGTTTACAAACGTCATTAACGTCTGTAGTCTTCAGTGCTCTGCTATAAAATGGGAACAGCATGTGCATATTATTGGGTAGTTATAGAGATTCAAGAGAGTATTAATCATGGCTTCCGT
>NW_007186516.1:0-1069 GCF_000164805.1 Carlito syrichta
CAGGGTGGGTGACTGAGTGAGACTCCAACCCCCCAAAAAAAATAATTTTTGTAAAATACACACAGCATTTGAGAAGTATATCTGACACTAGAAAAAATATATAGAAACTAATGAAAACTATTAAAATATACACTAGAATACATAAATTTAAAGCTAGAACTGCCTTTCTTGAAAAAAAATGTTTTCTAAAAAGATTTGGAAACTAGGGCAAAAATAAAAGAATGAACATACTACAGCAACATGAAGCACAGGGAATAAAGCTTTTAAAATTAAAAGATTGGCCAGGCATGGTGGCTGAGCCTGTTATCTCAGTACTTTTGGGAGACCGAGGCGAGAGGATTGCCTGAGCCCTGGGATTCGAGACCAGACTGAGCAACTTGGTGAGACCTCATCTCTAAATTTACACAAAGTAGCCTGGCGTTGGGGCGTGTGTCTGTGGCTACTTGGAAGGCTGAAGTGGAAGGATCACCGGAATCCAGCAGGTTGAGGCTGCAGTGGCCGGGAACGTGCCACACTGCACTCCAGCCTGGACAACAAAGAGTAAGACTCTGACTCAAAATAAAAATAAAAATGAATAAATAAATAAGAATATGATTAAAAGGTCTGGGTTCATATTCCAGTTTCACTCCTACCGGCTGTACAGGTTTACAAACGTCATTAACGTCTGTAGTCTTCAGTGCTCTGCTATAAAATGGGAACAGCATGTGCATATTATTGGGTAGTTATAGAGATTCAAAGAGAGTATAAATCATGGCTTCCGTATATTTTCAATTTTGGATATTACTGAATGTTATTTAACTGTCTTTGTCTGGAAACAAGTAATCTAGTAAAAAAAGAAAGAGCAAAAACGCAATAAAATAAAATACAAATGAGAAAGAGTACTTTCAGTTGTCTCCTAGATGATGTAGAATTTTGGGGAATTGACTACATTCCTCTTAGGAGATTCATTTTTCAGATCTCGCGGAAAAGGTTTTCTCATTCCTTTCCACAGACCTCAGTATTTTGGATTCAAAGTTTTATATCACTATAATAGTGCACCGTTCTGTGTTCTCATAGTAACTCCTGGATC
>NW_007186517.1:0-707 GCF_000164805.1 Carlito syrichta
AAAATAAAAATAAAAAATGAATAAATAAATAAGAATATGATTAAAAGGTCTGGGTTCATATTCCAGTTTCACTCCTACCGGCTGTACAGGTTTACAAACGTCATTAACGTCTGTAGTCTTCAGTGCTCTGCTATAAAATGGGAACAGCATGTGCATATTATTGGGTAGTTATAGAGATTCAAAGAGAGTATAAATCATGGCTTCCGTATATTTTCAATTTTGGATATTACTGAATGTTATTTAACTGTCTTTGTCTGGAAACAAGTAATCTAGTAAAAAAAGAAAGAGCAAAAACGCAATAAAATAAAATAGAAATGAGAAAGAGTACTTTCAGTTGTCTCCCAGATGATGTAGAATTTTGGGGAATTGACTACATTCCTCTTAGGAGATTCATTTTTCAGATCTCAGGGAAAAGGTTTTCTCATTCCTTTCCACAGACCTCAGTATTTTGGATTCAAAGTTTTATATCAGTATAATAGTGCACCGTTCTGTGTTCTCATAGTAACTCCTGGATCCCTTTCATGTAGAAGTTCATCACAAATAACTGTAATTGTAGTCATTATCCACAAAATATTCAATGAACAACTGGTGGACTGTAAAACAATTTTGTTTATTTCTGTTCCTGGAACACAGCAGCCATTCAAAAAATATGTTTTCTGTATAGAAAATGCAAATTGTCCAATGCCCAGAGGTTTTCACACACTCTT
>NW_007186518.1:0-834 GCF_000164805.1 Carlito syrichta
CTAGCTGACTAGCTAGCTGGCCATCTAGCTGACATAACTTGCTAGCAAACAAGCTATTTAGCTGTCTAGCAAGTTGACTTAAATAGCCAGGTTGGCTAGTTAGCTGGCTAGCTGAATTAACTATCAAGCTGACTAGCAAGCAGACTTAACTAGCAAGCTGTCTAGGAACATGAGTGGCTAACTGAATTAACAAGCTAGCTGAATATTTACCTGACTTGCTAGCTGACTTAACTACTAGCTGGATAGCTACCAGTTTTAACTAGCTGACTAGCTAGTTGGCTGGTTGGCTGGCTAGCTGGCTAGCCAGCTGACTTAACAAGCTAGCTACCTTTTTGGCTAGATGGCTAGACAACTGGCTTAACTAACTAGCTACCTGGCTGGCTAGCTTCCTAGGCAGCCAGAAAGCTAGGTAGTGGGCTGGCCACCTGGCTAACTTGCCAACTTAAAGAGCCAGCCGGTTGCCTGGACAGTGGGATAGATAGTCGGGTTAACTAGCCAGCCACTGTGCTAGTCAAACAGGTAGCCAGCCAGCTTTACTAGCTGGCCACCTACCTGACCAGCCTGCTAACCAGCCAAGTTAACTTTCCAGCCACCTAACTAGCCAATTGGCTAACTAGCTGACTTAAATAGCTGATATAACTAGATGGCCTGTTCTAGCCAGTTGAACTAACAAGCTTGCTACATAGCTAGCCAGCTGGCTATCCAGCTGAATTTCTAGGAGACTTATCTTGCTAGCCAGCTGACTAGCCAGCTGACTTAAATAGCAAGCTACCTAGGTAGCCAGCATGCTAGTCAGTTGACTTAAACGTGAACACTTAAATATCTAGCCAGCTG
>NW_007186519.1:0-1246 GCF_000164805.1 Carlito syrichta
CTAGCCAGAACTACAAGCACGCACTACCACGTCTGGCTAATTTTTGATTTATTGTAGAGATGAGGTCTCACCAAGTTGCCCAGGCAGGTCTCGAAGTCGCAGGCTCAGGCAATCCACTCACCTCAGTCTCCCAAGGCACGGGATTACAGGCTGAGTCACTGAGCCCAGCTCTCCTTTAGATTTAATTTGCTCTTTTTTTCTAGTTTCCTGATGTGGAAGCTTATATTATTGTTTTATCTCTCTTTTTTCTAATACATGTATTCAATGCTATGAATGTCCCTCTAAGCACTGCTTTTGTTGCATATCACAAATTTTATTTATTTATTTTTTGAGTTGGAGTCTCACTCTGTCACCCAGATTGGAGTGTAGTGGCCGCTGCCGGTCACCGCAGCCTCGACCTACTGGGCTCTGGGGGATCCTTCTGCCTCAGCATTTCAAGTAGCCGGAATTACAAGCATGCGCTACCAAGCCCGGCTGGTTTTTTGATTTATTGTAGAGATGAGGTCTCACTGCCCAGGCGGGTCTCGAACCCGCAGGCTCAGGGAATCCACCCACCTCAGCCTCCCAAAGGCGCGGGATTACAGGCTGAGCCACTGAGCCCGGCCACAAATTTTAATAAATTGTATTTTCATTTAAATTAAGTTCAAAATATATTTTTAATTTCTCTTGGTATCTCCTCATGACCCATGTGTTGCTTAGAAATGTGTGTTAACCTCCAAATATTTAAGGATTTTTCCAGTTTCTTTCTAATTTTGATCTGGAATAATTCCATCATGGTCTGAAAGCAGACATTGTTGATTCTTATTTTTTAGATGTGTTAAGGTGTGTTTTATTTTCCATAAACAGTCTTTGCTGAATACTTTATGTGAGGTTGAGTATGTGATCTGCTGTTGTCAGGTGGAGAACTATAGATATCACTTCCATTTTAAAACAAATTTTTTTAATTGGAGGCTGGAGTGCAGTGGCATGCTCATGGCCACCCCAGTGTTGACATACTGGGCTCAGGCGATCCTTCCACCTCAGCCTTCCAAGTAGCCGGAACTATAGGTGCATGCTGCCACACTCAGCTAAGTTTTTGATTTATTGTATAGATGAGGTTTCGCCAAGTTGCCCAGGCTGTTCTCGAAACCCGTGGGCTCAGGCAATCCCCTCACCTCAGCCTCCCAAAGTGCTGGGATGACAGGTTTAAGCCACTGCTCCTGGCTAGATATCACTTCTATCCAGTGATATGGTGCTGCTCATCTAG
>NW_007186520.1:0-771 GCF_000164805.1 Carlito syrichta
CAGTCTCAAGTAAGAGGATGGGAAACAAATTTTCCGACGAATGGAACACAAAAGAAAGGAGGAGTTGGGATCCTAATTTCAGACAAAATACCATTTAAGCTATCAAAAATTTAAAAAGAGCGCTGTGGGGCTGCCCAGGCTGCGCGGTGTCTGCAGGCACCACCACCGCCTCCTCCCTGCCGTGACGCTCCTCGCCGCCGCCGCCTCGCTCCCACCTCTGACTCCCACACCACAGCGACACCAGGCTTCGACCCGGCCGCACCACCCTCCGCGGCCGCCCCCTGGGAATCCGAGCGAGAGGCGGGACCAAGACCACATACTGCAAAACAGACAGATTATAAAGCAGAGGGAAAAGTGAACAAAGCCAGAAGACCTCATAAGGAAGAACAGGTCATTGCAGAAGAGAAATAAAAGCAACCCCACCTTCCCTCAAAAACAGAATTGAAGAGGGGGAGGGAAGGGGGAGAGGGAGAAAAATCTACAGAAATGAAGAAAAACCAAAAGAAGAGTATGGGTCTCTCCCAGATGCCTGGGAGAGCAGACACTGAGAAAACTGACTTTGGAATGCAAACAATGAAAAGTCCCCAGAATGAAGGGTCTCAAATTGCAAATGTAGATATCAAAACAATAATGGAGAGATTAAAAAGAATTGAGGAGACACAAGAAGAAACTAGGAAGGAGCTGATATCTGAGATAACAGTAATAAAGAATACTGTGAATGAAATAAATAACAAATTGATAAGTATGGAAAGCAGAATTACCCAAGCAGAA
>NW_007186521.1:0-8235 GCF_000164805.1 Carlito syrichta
AATAAATGTGGTTAGCAGAGGGGAAAGAATGGAGCAGATAGTGGGTTGAAAAGGGGAGTGGAGAGATAGAGGAGTAAAGGGGGAAACAAACGAGTGTGCCAACAAATAGAGAGAGAGGCCTATACTGAAACAGATAAAAACAATAGACCACCGCTACAGTCGAACCAACTCTCATACAAACAAAAATAAAACATATAGTGATGCTAGCATACCAGCTATCCAACCATCTTATTAGTGTGCTGTTCCTCTATACAAAGACCTGGTTCACGGAAAGGGAAAAGAGAAAAAAGGGAACAATACAGTAGGAATAGAATTAAGTCATTAAACTAATAGAATCAATGAAGCACACTCTGAGACATTTCGTTTAAGTCCAATGTCCTTTCAGGTCTGATTTCTCGTTTTTTTTTTTTTTTTTTTCAAGCTGGTAAATTAGTTTGCAGTTAGGGTCAGTTCCCCTGATCTGCTGTGAAGGACAGTTCAGAATAACCTCGGTTCAGAAGTTTAGTCTATGTCTTTATGAAGCTTGTCTCTCCCGTTTCGGTGTTGTTACCTTGAATCGCCAGCAGGTGGTGCTATCTCATCTGCTCGCCCCAGAGGGGGTGGGGCCAGACAGGAACAAGATGGCTGCCTGCCTCCGAGCAGGCAACAGGAGCCCCACGCCGGGTGGGCAGGACAGTCTCCGTCGCAGGAGCGGTGGCAGCGATCCCAGCAGATCTTCCCTGAAGCGGTTTGATGTGGATCTCCTCCGGCCGGGTTGTGATGAGCTACCCGTGCCAGAGGCCGCGGCGGGCGTGGCGGCGGCGGCGGCGGCGGCGGCGGCGGGAGCGCTGGTGGGGGGAGGGGCTGCGGCAGCAGCGGGAGAGGGCGATGCAGTAAAAATGTCCAGTCCTTGCGATGTTCCAGTGATAGCGATGGCCGAGCTCTGTCTGAGGAGCAGGCTGCAATGCTGGGGTCCCCAGCCTCCCGGGGGGCGAGAGTCAGAGACCCACTGCAGATCTCCCTTGCAGAGGGCTTCAGACACCGGGTTGCCAGGTCGCCATCTTGCCGCCGGATCCCCTGCATTTAATAATTTTCAACATATTGATCCAGACTTGTTGTCAGAAATAAATTCCTCTTAAGTTTATTGTATAACTTCCTTTATATATTACTGGAGTGAATGTACTACATTTGTTGGATTCTCATCTAAATTCACAAGATATTGTTGTATATTTTTCTTTCTTTTTCCTTTCTCCTCATTCTTTCCTTCTTTTCTTATTTCTTTAAAAAGAAGATTTTTCCTTGTTTTTTATTCTGATTTCAAAAAATGAGATGGGACATCTCCCTTCTATTTTGTTTTTTGGAAAGCATTGTGTAAAATTTATGTCAATTGTTTTGAAATGTTTAGTAAAAGTCTCTCATTAAGCAAAGGAACAGGGGATTTCTGTTTTAGAAATTTTAAAATTATAAATTCAATTTCTTGAATGGTTGTAGGGTTCTCCTCGTACATGTCTAGTAGTTTTCTTGGATTTGATGTCACTTTATCTGATATTAAAATAACCACTCTTGCTTTTTAAGTTTTTAGGAAACGTTATCATAATATTTCTTAATCCACCCTTTTACTGTTAATCTACCTAGGCCATGTTTCAAGTGGTTTTCTTATAAACATTGTGTAGTTGAGTAGCATTTTGTTTTGATTTATAAGCTATAGTATATAAACTCTGAGTGTTTAAAACTATGCTTTACAAACTGTCTTTTATTTGGCGCATTGAGGTTATTTATATGTACATTAATTATTGGTATGTTGATGGTTATATTTGTCACTTTATTACATATTTGGGAGAGAACATTCCTTCTGTTGTTGCTGCTGTTGTTGCTGTTTCTCTGTTTCCCTTTATGTTATTTTTTATTCATTTCTCTTTTGATGGACGTTTACATCGTTTCTACATCTTTTCTATTGTCATTTATATTGTAGGATAAGGGTTCAATGTTATTCATATATTTTTGGACATATACTTTATTCAAAACCATTTGAAAAAATGCTGTCTTTCTTTACTGTAGCCTTCACATCCTTATGATGATCCGTTGACCATACTTGCATAGATTAATTTCTCATTGATATATTTGCGTGTATCTATGCTCATGTCATTTTACTGACTGTAGTTTTGTAACATATTTTGAAAACAGGAAGTGTGATGTCTCCAGCTAGGTTCCTTTTTCTCAAGATTGTTTTGGCATTTATGCTCATCTGTTCTCTATGTAGACTTATTTTATTTATTTCTATAAAAAAAATGCCTCCTGGGTTTTGCTAGAGATTACATTAAACATTTAGATTACTTTGGGTGGTATAGACATTTTAACAGTATTGTCTTCCCATCCAAAAACATGATGTCCTTCTATTTGCTTGTGTCTTTAATATTTTGTAGTTTTCATTGTACAAGTCTTTGACTTCCTTACTTGAATTTATTTTTGAGTATTTTATTCTTGTTAGTCTTATTGAAAATGGGATTGTTTCCTTAATGTCATTTTAAAATTGTGTTTTGTGTAGAGAAACACATGTGATTTTTGGGTTTAATTACAAATTAAAATTAATTTGTAATTTTCCTGAATTCATTTATCAAAATCGCCATTTTGGGGATAGAGCCTGTTTGGTTTTATATACACATATATATTACTATACCATCTCAAAACAGAAACAAACTTGCTTCTTTTTTTCTGATATACATTTTCTTTGTATTTTTTTCTTCTTTAGTTGTTTAGGTTAGGATTTTCAGTACTATGATGAATATAATTTGGAGAGCAGGCTTGGTTGTCTTTTCCATACTTAATGCAAACATTTTTAGCTTTTCACAATTAATTATGATGTCAGATATAGGCTCCTTTTTATAGAGTCTTTATTGCTCTGAGGTAATTTTTTGTATTCTGAGTATTTGAAAATTATCATTATCAAAATGTGTGAAATGTTTCTTCTGCTTCTCTTGAGACCATCATGTCACTTTAAATAGGTTCATATAGTGAATCACACAACTGATTTGTATAGTGGAAATATTTTCATATTAGAGGTAAATTCCAATTGTTCATGGAGTAGGATGCTTTTAATGTACCACCGGATTCAGTTTGCTGACATCTTGTTGAGAATTTTTATATCCAAATTCCAGCATAGTGGTCTGTAATTTTGTTACCTTTGTCTGGACTTGGATCTCGCTCCTGCTAATCCCATAACATTCATTTGGAAGTATTCCCATTTCTTTAATTTTTTGAAAGTGTTTGATAACATTAGCATTTATTCCTTAAATGTTTGGTATAATACTCCAGTGAAGCCATTTAGTCCTTGACTTTTCTTTGTTGAGAAAATCCTTGACTTTTCATTGCTGGGTGTTTTGATTACTGATTCATTCTCCACACTAGTATAGATTTGTCTCATGATTTAGTCCTTTTAGGTTGTATGTTTTTTACATTTTATCAATTTCTCCTAGGTTGTCCAGAGTTTGGTGTTATAATTATTCATAGTGGCCTCCAATATTTTTTAAATTTGTTACATTTATGGTCATTTCTTCCACTGCATTTTTTAACTCTGTTTGTTTTTGTCTTCACTCATTTATTTTATTTTATTCATTTTTTAAATAAGGTGTGTTGCTTTTCATTATCTGTTCAGTAAACCAGTTCTTTGTTTCTGTTGATTTTTTATTGTCCCTACATTACTTAGTTTGTCTCTGCCCTAATCTTTGCAAAAATAGCCTTCTGGATTTCTCACAAAAGGAATTTGCTCATGAGTTGTTCCTGAACAAATGTTTGTGGAGAGAATAGAGGTCCACGGCTCCTACTCTGCATGCTGCTGACTTGTCTTTCCATCAAATGAACATTGAATATTAGAACAACTTTGCAATTTTGAGATAATTCTCACTTGGTCATGGTGTGCTACCCTTTATACATACTGTAAGATTTGATTTTTTAACAATTTATTAATAAAGTTGGCATCCATGTTAATAAAGGAGATTGTTCTGCAGTTTTTTTTTTCCTTACTATATATTTTTTATGATTTGGGATTAGATTATTATTAGTCCCGTAGTACTAGTTAAAATGTATTCCCTTCATTTCAATTTTCTGGAGATTTTATATAGAATTTGTATTGTTTTTTCTTTAAATGTTTAGTAATAGAGTTCAGTGAGTTCATATACACTTGGAATTTTGTTTATGAAGTTTTTAACTTAAATTTTAATATATCAATTTCTTTCAAAATAATGTTATATAAACTTCCTGAAATTTTATAGTTTTTATATTTCAATAAATTTCTCAACCTCATGTAAGCTTTACAATTTATTGCTATAAATTTGTTCATAAGTTACATTGATATATGTAATCCTATATTATCTGTTGTGCCATAACCACTTTCACTTTTGATATAGGTGATATGTATTTATGTGTGTGTGTTTCCAATTGTTCTGGCTAGTTGTCTACTTTTTTTACTTGAAAATTATAAACCAGGTTGGCATTATTTAGATGCATTATTTAAAGTATGTGTTTACATATATTTGGAGATTAGCCAGTGGTCTTTCTGATGTTAATTTCAATATAATTATGATCATACTCTGTATTATTCAAATCTTCTTACTTTTAATAAGAAGTCAAATTTCTCATGACTACTTTAAATTTTAGATTAATGAGACCAATGTTTCATTGTTTACAATATAATCTATATTGATCCATGGTTTGTAAATTCATATGGAATATTGCAGCAAAATCAATTCAATCATGTTGGTTGATAATGTTGTTCAAATTATTTTGTCTGGTTTTCTATTATCTGATTCATTATTGAAGTACTGAAATCCTTCTGAAATCATAAATTTTTCTACATTTCCTAGCAATACAGCTATGTTATGTCTTATATGTTTTGAGCTCTGTTCTGTGCATAAACATTCATATTGTGTACTCTTAATAAATTAACACTTTGATGAGGGGAAAATTACCTTTTTACTCCTGTTAATATACTTTGCCCTGAAATATATTTACATATATATAAAGCCATTTCTGCTTTTGTTTGCTTACAGTTAACATTTTATAAATTTCTCCTTCTTTTTTCCTTTATACCTCTGTATGTGTTTAATGAAAATAAAAAGCAAGGCATCTGATAACTTTAGGTTTCACTTATTCATCAAATCTTTTTTATCTGCCTTTTATTTGAGGTGCTTATGTCATTTGCATTTAATGCCATTATTGATAATGTCGAGTTTAGTCCAGCAATTGTTATGTATGCCATATTGTTCCATATGTACATGTTCACATTTTTTCTAATTCTGCATTGTTTTTAGGTTATTTTGAGATATTTTAATGATTCTATATGCATACATCTCAGGTTGTGCACCAGGGCCTTTTTGTATTTCCCTTTGCTGGGGCATGGTGGAGAAATTCCCTCAGAAATACACTGAAATAGTCATAGAATTCATCTCATTTTGTTAAAACTCCCAGAAATTACAGTCCTTCATTGCCTGATTGACAATGCCTTGAAAAGCATTGATTCATATATTTCAACCATTTCTTGGGTGTTTCAGATAGTGGGATACTTCTTGTTAGAAGGTACGTGCATCTCTGTTACTCAGTCCTAATAAGAAACAACATAGAACCTACTCAGAAAAAATTTAGAAAAAGCTACTTAGAATGAACTACTTAGAAATCTAAGTAGCTTAGAAAGATTAACTTTAGCAAGTATAGAACTGCAAGTAAAGAATCTCAAAAGTTATCATATTTTTTAACTCAAAAAGTCCCTTGCCTATTTTTAAATACCCTCAGTTTATATTAACAAGTATTCAAGAATCTCAAAGGTTGTCTCAAAAAGTTGTGTTTAGTGTAAAAGTGCTCCCTTTTCGCCACACCCTCTCCAGCTGAAATATGTGCATCAACCTGTGACTTATGTAATTAAAAAATCCATTACTAATGGGACATTAAATGAACTCAATAAAAATGTCTTACCTAAAAAAAAAAAAAAAAAAAAGTTGTGTTTAAAAACCTCATAGAGTACACAAATATCTTAATGGGGTTAACCCTTTCCACTTTCAAACTCAACTGCCTCCTCCTTTGCTCCTTATAATACTAAGCTAAAGGGATAGGCACAATCACTTAAACAAAAATAAATTGAAATTTACAAACAATCTGGTGTACCTGGGGCTACTCTTGTGGTCTTATGACCCTTTAAAGTAAACCTGTTGCCTTATTCTCATTTGTCTCATGCGACTGCATAAAGTACATTTTAAAAGCTAATGTGATTATATATATATATAACATTGGTTTCATGTACACACACATATATAATTGATTTTGACAGCATATATTAACAAAGCACTATAATTAAGAAACTGCTATTAACCTATATTCTATAATAGCCATAAATATTACAAGAATATGTGAAAATTTTATACATAAAGTTTTAGTAGAAACTGATATAGAGTTTAGCAAATTAGTACAGTGAAACCAGTATTTCAAGGATATGAGAGCTCTCTATTGTACCACTAATAAATGACCAAGAGTACGTTCAAAAACTATCATTGGGGTCTTTAAACCTTTCCCTGAAGTAATTTATTTTAGTAATTCAACTCATATTATTGCACTTTTCTAACTGGAGATAGGGATAGTATGGTATATTGAATATACTGATTAACTGTTATATGTTAAAAATGCCTCCAACCAAATAATATCCCCACTAGGGACATATGTACTACAGTTCTGTGATTTTCTGTAATGCAAGCACTGCTGCATCAAGTTCAAAGGGAGAAGTTGTGTTACAGTCAGACCTGGTTTTCTATCCTGGTCTGATTATTTTCTATCTGAGTGAGATGAAAGAAACTTCCTTAACCACTCTCCCTCAGCCTCTCTCCACCTTGAAACTATGGAGTTTTGACACTGAAGGCTTGCTCTGAGTCTTTGATGAAATGAGACAAGAAAGATGAAATTTGGCATATATAGGCAATAATCACACCATTGTGTTGTGAACAACAACAACAAACTCATTTGAAGAGGATCTGACAAGTGTTTGGTGTGCCTAATGAAGGAAAGCTGTAGTAACTACTGTACTGTCTACGGCTTTCTTGAAGTCCTGCCACACATCAACTTCTAAGATTATTCTGGTCATCTATGCTTATTCACATTGCTGCACACCCCCAATGGCACTGAACATCCTGGTTTTCCCTCCAAATGTAGAGTCTCAGCCTACTGGACACCTGACTGTGACCGCAGTGGGTCTTCAGGAGGAAAAAAACCATAATTCAAGATTTTGCACAGGCTTTCTCCCTTGCTCACTCTTTTTCCTGTCTAACACTATATTCACATGTATGGTGTGCCTTACCTCCTCTTTGTGGGGTATCTGTCCCTGCCTCTGTTCTGTCACTAGGTGTCATGATAAGCCCAGCTCATCTATGGGACAGTTAGCACCCAATGACACTGAATATCTTGGTCTCTTGGGAAGATTTCTGAGAGCCAGAAGTGTTCTCAAGATGTGTATCATGGTGGTAAATTTTAGAAGTTGTTTGATCCCGTGAGCCTCGGTTTTACTCACTTGACCGCACGTCTAAAGATCACACCTCTCTCCTGAGTTGTCTGAGCACACCATTTCCTGCTATGCCTCAGTTTAAACATATAGTAAAAATGTGGAATACGTTGCTGCAACTGCATGACAAAATATAAAAGTTCACAGAATAGATACATGAAAGTAAACATGATTGAAAGGGATGCAAGAAGATAGATGACAAGTGCAGCCTTTCTGGTTGAAGTGGGAAATCAGTAGGGTTGACAGACCTTAGTAATATTGAAAAAAACATTAATACATTTTAAAAACTAAATTAGCAAGTACAGTTTCCTGACACACATTGGGGATGATGCCGTCTCCAATGAGGTTAAAAAATGTAGAAAAATTGGGGAAAAAAAATAGAAGGAAGAGGCAAGAGTGGGTCACATGGTCTTTCCTTTTCCTAGTACCAGGAACACAGAGTGTTTTGCCTAAAATTTGACTCAAAACACTTCAGCACTCATCCATGTCAATTCTTCCTTCACAGTTTAGATAAAGAACAAAGACATGTAAAGAGAGACAGATGAACAAGAACAAAGTTTTTGTACACATCCCATCTGGGAAACTAAGGAGCCATTGAGTCAAATCTGTAAGCCAAGAGGATCACCTGTAAACAGCAATGACCCTTCTCCCAGTCTCAAGTCTAGAGAGATCTGGTCCAGAGCCTGTGTCATCCAGGTCAACAGTTAAGTCAGGAAATGTCC
>NW_007186522.1:0-1026 GCF_000164805.1 Carlito syrichta
GAATTCAAGACCAGACTGGGCAACGTGGCAAGACACCATCTCCACAAATTCTTTTTAAATTAGTTAGGTACAAGCCAGGTGCAGTAGCTCATGCCTGTCATCCCAGCACTTTGGGTGATGGAGGTGAGAGTATTTCCTGAACCCAGGGGTTCAAGTAGAGCCTGGGAAACTTGGCAAGACCTCATCTCTACAAAAAAAAAAAACAAAAAAACAGCTGGGTGTGGTGGCGTGCACCTGCAGTTCCGGCTACTTGGAAGGCTGATGTGGAAGGATCACCTAAGCCCAGCAGGTCGAGGCTGTGGTGGCAGTGACCGTGCTCCTGCCCTCCAGGCTGAACAGTAAGACCTTGTCTCACAAAAACAAAACAAATAAGCAAACTCTTGCACAAGGAGGTGTGATGAGCTTCCCAGGTGACTACCACACCCACATGCCAGGAGGGTGGCATGCCCATCCACAGGGACCTCACCCTGGCACCACATTACCCACATTCTACCCAAGTCCTTTATAACCAATGAGCAGCTGTGTGTGGTGTTTCCCTGAGTTCTGGGAGCCAGCCTCGAAGAATTCTGGGACCAAGGAGGAGGCTGGGGAGCCCCTGATTTACAGCCGATAGGTTACAGGGACAGGAGACCAGGGCCCCATGACCACCATCTGGAGCAGGCCACCTTGTGGGCTGAGCTCATCACCATGGGATGTGACGTGTCTTCCAGGGAGGCAGGATCAGCAAGAAACTTGCAGGACAGCTGGTTGGTGTCTGGTGTCAGAGGTGTCCTGGATGAGGGCAGGGAGACACAGTGTGGGTTTCCCTCCCTGAAAAACAGACAGAAGGGTAGGAACCAGGCACACCAGGCTGTGGACTGCAGTCATTTATGTGACATGCCTAGAACAGGCAAATCCACAAGCTGACGGGGTCCTGGTCAACAGGGGCTGGGGGGGGGGAGGGTTTTCTGATGGTGCACTGAAGGCCAGAACTTTCAGGATTAGCCCGGGGTGGGACAGTGGGAATGTACTGAATGCCCCTGAAAT
>NW_007186523.1:0-751 GCF_000164805.1 Carlito syrichta
CGAAATGCCGCGTCAAAGGTTTACTGCATTGTGATGTGTTTTCCAGTAGTTTGATTCCTGTGTGCTGTACGGTGTAATACACGATTCTCAAGGTACGGCTTGAATGAGCATAGCCGAGCATGTTATGTCGATACTTCACATGTAGGAATGAGCATGTCAATGGTGTCAGACTGAGTGAAATGAGCGCTACACACTCACTTGTAGAAAAGCACTGCTTGCCTTCTGCTTGAGCCCTAAAACGTTTTACCCCTTGGCGTTTCTCTAGGCTAGGAAATGTAGTCACTCTCGCGCTGGCCTTGCTGAATAAGCGTAGACGGCCTGTGTGAGGCTTGTTGTGCATGTGCATCTTCCTGGGGCAGGAGCTTTTCAAAATGTGCAGCGCTCTTTATGGGCTATCTATGTTATTCTCACTTGGTGCATGCTGCAACACATGAGTCTGAGTCTCGCAGTTTCCTTCTCATTTGGACTTCGGCTCTGCACACTGCCTCTGTTTGACCTAAGAGTTCTCTCATAGGACACGCTTTGCCCATGTGCAGCTGTACGCTGCCACCCAGGGGGCGATGGGAACCCCACAGTGGAGCAAGAAGGCATTACTTGGAGTATTCCCTGCGTGCATTCTGAAATGTTTCTCCTCTTCAAATTTTTGTGTGGGAGGATACACAATTGATCTGCCAACGCATTGACGGAAACGAGCTGACTGCCTTGTGGTGCTTGTTTCGAATGTCCGTCTCCCTTGAAAAGTGCTGTGTGA
>NW_007186524.1:0-766 GCF_000164805.1 Carlito syrichta
GTGCTGTACGGTGTAATACACGATTCTCAAGGTACGGCTTGAATGAGCATAGCCGAGCATGTTATGTCGATACTTCACATGTAGGAATGAGCATGTCAATGGTGTCAGACTGAGTGAAATGAGTGCTCCACACTCACTTGTAGAAAAGCACTGCTTGCCTTCTGCTTGAGCCCTAAAACGTTTTACCCCTTGGCGTTTCTCTAGGCTAGGAAATGCAGTCACTCTCGCGCTGGCCTTGCTGAATAAGCGTAGACGGCCTGTGTGAGGCTTGTTGTGCAATGTGCATCTTCCTGGGGCAGGAGCTTTTCAAAATGTGCAGCGCTCTTTATGGGCTATCTATGTTATTCTCACTTGGTGCATGCTGCAACACATGAGTCTGAGTCTCGCAGTTTCCTTCTCCTTTGGACTTCGGCTCTGCAGAGTGCCTCTGTGTGACCTAAGAGTTCTCTCATAGGACACGCTTTGCCCATGTGCAGCTCTACGCTGCCCCCCAGGGGGCGATGGGAACCCCACAGTGGAGCAAGATGGCATTACTTGGTGAATTCCCTGGGTGCATTCTGAAATGTTTCTCCTTTTCAAATTTTTGTGTGGGAGGATACACAATTGATCTGCCAAACGCATTGACGGAAACGAGCTGACTGCCTTGGTGGTGCTTGTTTCGAATGTCCGTCTCCCTTGGAAAGTGCTGTGTGAGAAGTGTGCTGCACTGTGAGTTTCTGGCACTTGAATGTGCGTGCTGTAATTCCTCCTTCCCACTTGTTCCCTT
>NW_007186525.1:0-620 GCF_000164805.1 Carlito syrichta
AGTTCACGGAACCTGGATGGAGTTAGAGTCTATACTACTGGGTGACCTTTCACGGAAGCAACAACTGAGTATCTCATGTACTCACTCATATGTGGACCTTGAACAACCATCATAATAACGACAACAAAAAAGATTTTCAGAGTTGGGAGATGCAGGGGAGGGGGAGGGGCAGGACTTGCAGTCGTTGGATTGTGCCCGGGGTGCCGGGACGTTCGGGGACAGGCCTGAACAACAAGGGTTCCTGTAAAATGAATATTAATATATTTCACCTGAATTGTACCCTACCTCTTTGAAATTACAAATTAAGAAGCAAAAGTTTACACCAGAACCCTGAATCCATAGCCAGTCGTTAGAAAGAACTTCTTGTTGCTGAAGCCTTAATCGCTTTTTTCCCCACCGAAATAAAAACACAAACCCTTATTTTATTGAAACGTGCTTAGGTAACATATCCTGTTGCTGATTGTTAATTAACTTATTTTTGAAATGTATCCCAGTTGACTGACTGGATATGTTTCATTGACGACAGCAACTGCGTACTACTACTTCAAATGCATTCTCCAGATGTGTGTCTCTTTCCCTGCGGAGGTATGTGGAGATTTCTTGCATGTTTTCTTTCTGAC
>NW_007186526.1:0-749 GCF_000164805.1 Carlito syrichta
CTTGTTGCTGAAGCCGTAATCGCTTTTTTCCACACCGAAATAAAAACACAAACCCTTATTTTATTGAAACGTGCTTAGATAACATATCCTGTTGCTGATTGTTAGTTAACTTATTTTTGAAATGTATCCCAGTTGACTGACTGGATATGTTTCATTGACGACAGCAACTGTGTACTACTACTTCAAATGCATTCTCCAGATGTGTGTCTCTTTCCCTGCGGAGGTATGTGGAGATTTCTGGCATGTTTTCTTTCTGACCACGTTTGCGTGTTTCCCTGTGTTAACGTTACGTGGGAGTTGTTGCGGGGTGTCAGACACCTACTCTGCACAATGAATGGTACCTGCTGTCAATCTCTTTATTGTGGGGGCGGGGCTCCGGGTCTCTCGCCACTGTGAGGCTGCAGCGCCCTGGCGTGAGGACGGCGCTTCGCGTCCGGGCCGCGTGACCTGCTGGGTTGACGCGATCCTTCCTCAGAATCCTGCCTGCGAGCACCGAGGCGCAACGCGGTTCAGCCTCCCGGGCCGCGGCCTCCCACGGAGTGCTTCGGACGCCCGCGCTGCGGGACCCCAGAGTGTGGCTCGCGGGGACCGGGAGGACCGCGGAGCTGGGCCCCCCGCTGGCCGCGGAGCTGGGCCCCCCGCTGGCGGCGGAGCTGGGCCCCCCGCAGGCGGCGGAGCTGGGGCCCCCTACCACGTCGAGGGAACGTGGGTCAGGCCGCTCTTGGACATGGACCCTTAGCCGTGAGTTC
>NW_007186527.1:0-771 GCF_000164805.1 Carlito syrichta
TTCAAATGTTTTAGATTACACATATGATTAATATGTGGCATTTTTCTGTTCCTGGCTCATTTCATATAGTGTAATGTCTGCCTACATTTATCTATGTGGTTGAAAATGACAGAATTTTTTGCATTACTTAGACTAAATGGTATCTCATTGTGTATAATTACAATTTTTTAAGTTAATTCACTCATTGATAGGTGCTTCAGTTATTTCCATGCATTGGCTATTGTTTTTTGAGTAACTATCATACTGTTTCTCAAAATGCCTGTATTAATTTACAGTGTACAAGGGTTTCCTTTTTCCACATCCCTTTCTCCACATTCTGCCAACACTTGTTCTTTTTTGTCTTTTCTCTCTCTTTTTTGAGTCAGTATCTCATTCTGTTATCCATGCTGGAGTGCAGTGGTATGCTCACAGCCACTGCAGTCTTGACTCACTGGGCTCAGGAGATATTTCTGTCTCAGACTTTGAAGTAGCCAGATCTACAGCCATGTGCTACCATGCCTGGCTAATTTTTTGATTTATTGTAGAGATCAGGTCTCACCAGATGGCCCAGTCTGGTCTCGAAACCCTGGGCTCAAGCAATCCTCTTGCCTTGGCCTTCCAAAGTGTTTTTTCATCTTTTTACTAACAACCAGGTTAGATGTGAATTGATACCTCATTGTAGTTTTAATTTTCACTTCTTTCACTAGAGATGTTGAGAATTTTTTTGTATATCTGTTGATCATTTGTATGTATTCTTTTGAGAAAAGTCTACCCAGGTCTTTTGCTCATTTG
>NW_007186528.1:0-812 GCF_000164805.1 Carlito syrichta
GACAGAATTTTTTGCATTACTTACACTAAATGGTATCTCATTGTGTATAATTACAATTTTTTAAGTTAATTCACTCATTGATAGGTGCTTCAGTTATTTCCATGCATTGGCTATTGTTTTTTGAGTAACTATCATACTGTTTCTCAAAATGCCTGTATTAATTTACAGTGTACAAGGGTTTCCTTTTTCCACATCCCTTTCTCCACATTCTGCCAACACTTGTTCTTTTTTGTCTTTTCTCTCTCTTTTTTGAGTCAGTATCTCATTCTGTTATCCATGCTGGAGTGCAGTGGCATGCTCACAGCCACTGCAGTCTTGACTCACTGGGCTCAGGAGATCTTTCTGTCTCAGACTTTGAAGTAGCCAGAACTACAGCCATGTGCTACCATGCCTGGCTAATTTTTTGATTTATTGTAGAGATGAGGTCTCACCAGATGGCCCAGTCTGGTCTCGAAACCCTGGGCTCAAGCAATCCTCTTGCCTTGGCCTTCCAAAGTACTTTTTCATCTTTTGACTAACAACCAGGTTAGGTGTGAATTGATACCTCATTATAGTTTTAATTTTCACTTCTTTCACTAGAGATGTTGAGAATTTTTTTGTATATCTGTTTGACATTTGTATGTATTCTTTTGAGAAAAGTCTACCCAGGTCTTTTGCTCATTTTCAATAGAATTATTGAGTAGTTTGAGTTCCTTGTATCTTTTGGATGTTAGCTTCGTATCCAGTATATAATTTGCAAATATTTTCTGCCAATCTGTACATTTAGATTGTCTCTTCACTCTTCTAATTGTTTTCATTTGCTGTTTGAAAGA
>NW_007186529.1:0-613 GCF_000164805.1 Carlito syrichta
CAGTCTCATTATATGATGTCTAGTTTAACCATGCCTATAGAAATAGACAATTTTACATTTCTTATTGTTACTTTATAACCTTCCCCAACTACCCCCTCCTCTAGAAGAAAAGAAACTCATGCAAGTTAAAATGAATTAATAATTATAGCCACAGGGACCAACTTTTGAGCATTTATTATGTGTTCACCTACACTATAAAGAGCTGAATTATTGTAATGCTATTTAACTTGCACAACTGCCCTGCGAGGTGAATAGTATCTACATTCCAAGTTAGGGTTAATTATTCTCATGTTACAAGCAGTCTGGAGGTAACCTGACCATGCCTAATATGCCTGTGTGGCAGTTTTATGAAATCATCAATATCCCAGGATCTTTCCAACTTTCTCTTCACCATCCTGGATATTTAGCTTTTACTCTAATGGTCATGACATAGCTGATGCATCTCCAGGTACCATGTCTCTGATCTAGCCAGGGAGAATGGGGCAGAAGCCTTGTCTCTTCTCTGGTGTTGATTTATTTTGGGAGGCAAGTCCTTTTCAGGGATTTCTGTTTCCATCTCATGGACCAAAAAATATGAAACTTGGCCACCCTAGATGCAAATGGAGTTAGGGGG
>NW_007186530.1:0-731 GCF_000164805.1 Carlito syrichta
CTGGTGTTGATTTATTTTGGGAGGCAAGTCCTTTTCAGGGATTTCTGTTTCCATCTCATGGACCAAAAATATGAAACTTGGCCACCCTAGATGCAATGGAGTTAGGGGGTTTGAATATCTCACTTTCCAGCTGCTATCGAAGCATTTTTGACTAAAATTGTATTTATTAGAATAAATCACTTCTTGATATGCCTGCAGTAGTCCTAGTTTACACTGGGAACACTCACATAATCATTCATAGGGTTCCTTTTAGCCTCCAGTGCCTCAGGATGATAATTTATATGGTTAAACTTTCTGTAATAGAGCTGGAAATGGAAGTGTTGAGCAAACCAAACTTCATTATCTGTTGTACTCCAGCAACCAAAACCACTGAAAATCACTGTAAATCTCAATTTACAGTTTTTCATGAAAACACCAAAGGAGTGTAAATTTATAACACTCCCAACTTCTTTCAAATTTTCCTTCTCATTTCTCTTGCTGTCAGTATATCTCATATGCATGACTGATGCCCTGAAGTGCTTCTCTTCTTCCAATGCAAGATTAAGAAAAGTCCTCTTTCTAACTCTGTCCATGTAGCTTTCCTTCTCTCCTCTCCCATCCTCTGTCTGTCCAAGCCTTTGTCCTGAGTTCACTTGGATTCTATGCTCACTTCAATTTTCCCCTTGCCCTACTCCACAGAAGAGTGATTCTGCTGCATCTCTCATCCCCACCTCCCAATTATAAAGCATTAT
>NW_007186531.1:0-421 GCF_000164805.1 Carlito syrichta
ATGAGCCTACCTGGTCATGGTGGATGATTTTTGTGATGTATTGCTGAATCCGGTGTGCTAGGATCTTGTTGAGAATTTTAGCATCTATGTTCATCAAAGATATTGGCCTGCAGTTCTCTTTCTTTGTTGGATCTTTACCTGGCTTGGGTATCAATGTGATGTTGGCTTCGTAAAATGATTTGGGGAGAGTTCCATCTTTTTCAATCACCTGGAATACCTTCAGTAGGATTGGTATCAGCTCCTCCTTGAATGTCTTGTAGAATTCTGCTGGAAAGCCATCTGGACCAGGGCTTTTTTTTGTAGGAAGTTTTCTTATTATGTAGTCGATTTCCGTGATTGTTATTGGTCTATTTAGGGTCTAAATTTCTTCTTGTTCCAACCTAGGTAGGTTGTGTGAGGTCAGAAAGTCTTCCATTTCCTT
>NW_007186532.1:0-2090 GCF_000164805.1 Carlito syrichta
GGTCAGCTCATTTACTGGCTGACTACTTAACTCTTCTCACCTTTTGGCTCCTCGCTTGCCAACTAAAGTCAGCTAGTCAGTTGGCTCACTCGTGGCTGCATATTTAAGTCAGCACATCTGTGGGCTCACTCGCTGGCTGACAAGTTAAGTAAGTTAACTGGTCGGCAGTCTAGCTGGCCAACTATTTATGTCAGTTAACCAATCGACCAACTAGTCGGCCAACTGGTCAGCTGACATGTTTGGTTGGTGAACTTGTGGGCTGACTAGTTAGGTCAGCTAAATAGTCGACCAACTACTCAGCCAACTAGTTAGGTGAGCATATTAGCCAGCAAACAAGTCAACCATGCTAACTTGTGGGACAACTAGTCAGTCAACTAATTAACCCAGCTGACTAGTCGGCTGACTACACAGCTGACTTGTTAAGCCAGCTAACAAGTCAGGCGAGTAGTCAGCCAACGTGTTAAACCAGATAAGTAGACATCTGCATCATCCACCAAGTTAAGACACCTAGTTAACTCGTTACCCAACTAATTAACACAGCTAGTTAACTCGTTTACCAAATAGTCAAAACAGTAAACTCATTATTCAACTCGATAAGTCAGCTAGCTATCTCGTTAGCCAACTAGTTAAGTCAGCTAGCTAAGTCAGCTAGCTCATTAGTTAGCTAACTAATTAAGTCAGCTACTTAAACCTGCTGCCTAAATAGTTTGCTAATTAGTTAAGTCAGCAAGCTATTCA
Source organism: Carlito syrichta (assembly GCF_000164805.1). Classification (NCBI taxonomy): domain Eukaryota; kingdom Metazoa; phylum Chordata; class Mammalia; order Primates; family Tarsiidae; genus Carlito; species Carlito syrichta. The sequence continues at coordinate 739 of NW_007186532.1, forward strand.
GTTAGCTAAATAGTTAGCTAACTCTTTAATTCAGGTAGTTAAATCAACTAGCTAACTAGTTATTTCAGCCAGTTAAGTCAGTTAGCTAAGTAGTTAAGTCAGTTATCTAAGTCAGCTAGTTAAGTCAGTTACCTAATTTAGTCAGCTGGTTAAGACAGCTAGCTAGGTATTTAGCTATCGGGTTAAGACAGCAGGTTGAGGCAGGTAGTTAGCTAGTTAACTAACGGGTTAAGTCAGCTGGTTGAGTCAACCGGTTGGTTAGTAAACAAACGGGTTGAGTCAGCTATTTGAGTAGGCTAGCTAGCTAGTTAGCTAATCAGTTAAGTCAGCTGGTTGAGTTGGCTAGCTAGCTCATTAGCTAACGAGTTAAGTCAAATGATTTAGTCAGTTAGCTAGAATGTTAGATAACGAGTAAGTTAACTACATAGCCATCTGGTTAAGTCAGCTAGCTAGCTAGGCAGCTAAATATTTAAGTTAGCATATTAGCTAGGTAGCTAGGTAGTTAGCAAATTTCTTAAATCAACTGGATAGAAAGGTAGCTAGCTAGTTAGTTAACTAAGTGAGCTGGCTAGCTAGGTAGTTAGCTTGTTAAGTCAGCTAGTTAAGTCAGCTGGCTAGTCAGTTGGCTAGCTAGGTAGCGAGCCAGATAAGTGAGTTGGCTAGCCAGCTGTCTAGCTGGTTAATTCAGCTAGTAAAGAGAGCTGGCAAGCCAACTCACAATGTAGGTAGCTGGCTTGTTAAGTCAGCAAGATGGTTACCTGGCTAGCTAGTGATGTCAGTGAGTTAAAACAGCTGGGTAGCCAACTGGGAAGCTGGTTAAGTCAGCTAATTTCGTCAGCTGTCTAGCCAGTTGACTAGGTAGGTAGCTAGCTAAATAAGTCAGCTTGCTAGTCAGCAGGCTAGCTGTTCAAGTAGGAGAGTTAAGTCAGCAAGCTTGCCTGCTGGCTAGGTAGGTAGCTAGCTAGTTAAGTGAGCTGGCTAGCCAGCTTGCTAGCTAAATTCAGCTAGGTAATTCAACGGGCTAGTCAGGTGTCTAGATAGGTAGGAAGCTATTTAAGGCAGCTGTCTAGTCAGCTGACTTGCTGGTTAAGTCAGCTAGTTAAGACACCTGGCAACCAGCTGGCTAGTTAGTTAGTCAGCTAGTTAAGTCAGTTGGCTATCCAGCTGGTTAGCTAGTTAAAAAGTTAGTCAAGTCAGATGGCTAGTCATCTGACTAGGTAGTTATTTCAGCTAGTTAAGACAGCTCGCTAGATAGAAAGCTAGATATATGTCAGCTAGTCATGTTAGGTAGCTACCTTTGTAAGTCAGCTAGACAATTTAGTTGGCTAGCTAGTTAGCTAGCTGGTTAAGTC
>NW_007186533.1:0-734 GCF_000164805.1 Carlito syrichta
GTCCAAACTCCCAAAAGCTACAGACTGTCTTCCTCACAGGTAACCACGAATCAGGTTTTTGAATTGAACTCTGGGTATTAGGAGTCCTCACATACAGGAAACTTCACTGCCTATTGCTAAGTAAGAATAAGGAGTCTGCATTACTCATGTCCTCAATTCCCAAAGAGCATCAGGTTGTCTTTCTATGGGCTAATCACGAATCAGGGTGTTTTAAGCATGAATCTGGGGAAATGAAGTCCTTATTTACAGGCAACGACATGACCTTTTGCTAAGAGAGAAAAAGGAATCTGAGTTACACGAGTCCTCAATCCCAAAAGGCTACAGGGCATCATGCAAAGGGCTAAAAAATAATCAGAGTTTCGAAGCAGGATCTATGTAACGAGAGTCCTTATATACAGGAAAATACACGGCCCCTTTCCAAGGAAGAAAACGAATCGGGTTTTTAGCAGTCCCCAGTCCTAAAAATCAACAGGCCATCTGCTGTGGGCTATACATAATCAGGGTTTAGAAACTGCAACATAGGTAATAGCAGGCGTCACGTACAGAATCTTCACGATCTCTTGCTAAAGAGGAATAAGAAACGTGTATTGCATGGTTCTTCCATCACAATATCTACATGACATCTTGGTAAGGGCTAAACAAGAATCAGGGTTTCCAAACAGGTATCTCAGGAAAGGGAGTCCTCATATACAGGACACTACACGGCCCCTCGATAAGGAAGAATAAGAATCGGA
>NW_007186534.1:0-823 GCF_000164805.1 Carlito syrichta
AAGAGGAATAAGAAACGTGTATTGCATGGTTCCTCCATCACAATATCTACATGACATCTTGGTAAGGGCTAAACAAGAATTAGGGTTTCCAAACAGGTATCTTGGGAAAGGGAGTCCTCATATACAGGACACTACACGGCCCCTCGATAAGGAAAAATAAGAATCTGTGATACACTAGTTCCCTATCCGAAAAATTCTCAGGGTGTCTTGCTACGGGATAAAAAAGAATCAGGGCTTCGAGCTCGTCTCATATTTCAGAGATATTTGGCTTGTGATGATTATCAATCAGTGTTTTTAGGACTCCTTCAACATTCTGGTCCTCTTGAGAGTTGTAAACGGGTGTCTGGTAGTAAAAGCTCCTTAGGTTACTAGGGACAACTAAGGCCAAATTCCCAGAAGAAAAGTATCTTATTGCCGTCTTTGGATGTAACTCTGGTCTTAATGAACTGTGTAATCCTTAAATTTCCATTTCCACTTTTATTTTGAGAGGGGCTCAGGGTTTTACAGTTGCCAAATATTTAGTGCGATTTACTAAAATATAACCAGGAATCATGGAGTCCACGTTCCTAGCAAGCATCTGGGAATCTGCATATTTGTATACAGAGTTTGGAATCCACATAGACAGGGAAAATCAAGGCATTGCTGAGAAACGAAATGGAATCCGGATCTTGGAGTTCTCAATCGCCTAAATCTACAAGGTCTCTTGATAAGGCTTAATCAACAATCTGGGCTTCTATTTCGCCACAGTTTTAGGGTGTCCTTTCAAATGGGAATCAGTAATCTTGTGTTCGAATTTGACAAGAACTTTTTAGGAGTCTTTCTC
>NW_007186535.1:0-770 GCF_000164805.1 Carlito syrichta
CCTTCCGAGTAGCTGGAACGACAGGCTCGCGCTACCACGCCCGGCTAAGTTTGAGTTTACTGTGGAGATGAGATCTTGCCAAGTTGCCCAGGTGGTTCTCGAGCCCACGGGCTCAGGCAATCCACTCACCTCGGCCTCCCAAGCGCGAGATTATAGGCTGAACCACGGAGCCCGGCTCCTATCTCTTTTCTTTTAGTTAACATCCATATTTTGAGCCAACGTTATTTACATTTATTCCTATATCAAATTACAAACACTGAAATTTTAAATTTTACTGTGGCTGACTGACTTCAAAAGGAAATTCATGAGCATAGAAATATATCAAACATGAAATGCAGTTATTTCTAGGCAGAGTTATTATTCAAGATATATAAAAACTACATAAAAGCAAAATTTTTAGCACACACATATGTATATTTTTCATGGCTCTATTATTTCTTACACCAGAAAGGGGACATCGGATACCCTACTATATTTATTCTAAGTTCACATTAACATATTATAAACAGTTTGACAGGTTTTCACTTGCCTATCAAGTGTGAGCTTTTTTTTTTTTTTTTTTTTTTTTTGAGTTGGAGTCTCACTCTGTCGCCCTCCGGCGATCCTTCCACCTCAGCCTTCCGAGTAGCCGGAATTACAGGCCCGTGCTACCACGCCCGGCTGATTTTTTTGATTTTTATTGTAGAAATGAGGTCTCGTCTGCCCAGGCGGGTCTTGAACCCGCGGGCTCAGTGATCCACTCACCTCAACCTCCCAAAGGCACGGGATTA
>NW_007186536.1:0-724 GCF_000164805.1 Carlito syrichta
CAAGCGCGAGATTATAGGCTGAACCACGGAGTCCGGCTCCTATCTCTTTTCTTTTAGTTAACATCCATATTTGAGCCAACGTTATTTACATTTATTCCTATATCAAATTACAAACACTGAAATTTTAAATTTTACTGTGGCTGACTGACTTCAAAAGGAAATTCATGAGCATAGAAATATATCAAACATGAAATGCAGTTATTTCTAGGCAGAGTTATTAGTCAAGATATATAAAAACCACATAAAAGCAAAATTTTTAACACACACATATGTATATTTTTCATGGCTCTATTATTTCTTACACCAGAAAGGGGACATCGGATACCCTACTATATTTATTCTAAGTTCACATTAACATATTATAAACAGTTTGACAGGTTTTCACTTGCCTATCAAGTGTGAGCTTTTTTTTTTTTTTTTTTTTGAGTTGGAGTCTCACTCTGTCGCCCTCCGGCGATCCTTCACCTCAGCCTTCTGAGTAGCCGGAATTACAGGCCCGTGCTACCACGCCCGGCTGATTTTTTTGATTTTTATTGTAGAAATGAGGTCTCGTCTGCCCAGGCGGGTCTCGAACCCGCGGGCTCAGGTGATCCACTCACCTCAGCCTCCCAAAGGCACGGGATTACAGGCTGAGCCACATATCAAACAGAATCCTGCCTATGTAAAGACTATCAATTCGCATTTTTGTTGCATAAAAAGTCAATTTCCTGTTTTTATATTTATA
>NW_007186537.1:0-716 GCF_000164805.1 Carlito syrichta
CATATTTTGAGCCAACGTTATTTACATTTATTCCTATATCAAATAACAAACACTGAAATTTTAAATTTTACTGTGGCTGACTGACTTCAAAAGGAAATTCATGAGCATAGAAATATATCAAACATGAAATGCAGTTATTTCTAGGCAGAGTTATTATTCAAGATATATAAAAACCACATAAAAGCAAAATTTTTAACACACACATATGTATATTTTTCATGGCTCTATTATTTCTTACACCAGAAAGGGGACATCGGATACCCTACTATATTTATTCTAAGTTCACATTAACATATTATAAACCGTTTGACAGGTTGTCACTTGCCTATCAAGTGTGAGCTTTTTTTTTTTTTTTTTTTTTTGAGTTGGAGTCTCACTCTGTCGCCCTCCGGCGATCCTTCACCTCAGCCTTCCGAGTAGCCGGAATTACAGGCCCGTGCTACCACGCCCGGCTGATTTTTTTGATTTTTATTGTAGAAATGAGGTCTCGTCTGCCCAGGCGGGTCTCGAACCCGCGGGCTCAGGTGATCCACTCACCTCAGCCTCCCAAAGGCACGGGATTACAGGCTGAGCCACATATCAAACAGAATCCTGCCTATGTAAAGACTATCAATTCGCATTTTTGTTGCATAAAAAGTCAATTTCCTGTTTTTATATTTATAAGCATGCTCTTACTTCAATGTTTTGTCAGTGTATTTTATTTCTTTATTTCTTTT
>NW_007186538.1:0-692 GCF_000164805.1 Carlito syrichta
ATTCCACTTGTTTGGATATCAAGAGAAATAAGACCATAATGTTTTCTGGGATCTGGAATCCAAGATCCCTGTTTCCCTTTCACATGACCTCCCCAAAATGTGGAATCTTCAAAACACAACATCCCAATTCCGACCTGCACACCCACATGAATTTTCTGTAGTTTGAGGTCACCTGAATCGAGGGATTTTGTACCAATATGACTTTTGATTCTGAGGACAATGATTATGGTCGTAGATGTTCCTAAGACACAAAAGGATTTGTAGGGCCAGATCCTTGATTAGAACTAACAAGAGGACCAGAAAGTTCCTGTGGATTTGTAATGACAGATTTAGCGTATCCATGGAGCAAGTAGCTCTGAAAAACGTAGGGACCCAGAAGCCCGGATTGCTGATTACACCGTATCAAGAAGACCTGTGGATTCCGGTTAATGAGAACTCCTAGAACCGGATTTCCTTTTCGTTCTCAGCAAGATGCCCTGATTTTCCCTGTTGATGTGGATTCCAAACGCTGTATACAAAAAGACAGATGCCCAGAAGTTTCCTAGGGACGTGGAATCCATGATTCCTGGTTACCCTTAAAAAGACGTACTAAACATTTAGCATCTGCAAAACCCTTGTCCTCTCTCAAAATAAAAAGAGAAACAGAAGATGAAGGAATACACGGTTCACCCTGAGTGCAGAGTTACATCTGA
>NW_007186539.1:0-843 GCF_000164805.1 Carlito syrichta
AATGTTTTCTGGGATCTGGAATCCAAGATTCCTGTTTCCCTTTCACATGACCTACCCAAAATGTGGAATCTTCAAAACACAACATCCCAATTCCGACCTGCACTCCCACATGAATTTTCTGTAGTTTGAGGTCACCTGAATTGTGGGATTTTGTACCAATATGACTTTTGATTCTGAGGACAATGATTATGGTCGTAGATGTTCCTAAGACACAACAGGATTTGTAGGGCCAGATCCTTGATTACAACTAACAAGAGGACCAGAAAGTTCCTGTGGATTTGTAATGACAGATTTAGCATATCCATGGAGCAAGTAGCTCTGAAAAATGTAGGGACCCAGAAGCCCAGGTTGCTGATTAAACCGTATCAAGAAGACCTGTGGATTCTGGTTAATGAGAACTCCTAGAACCGGATTTCCTTTTTGTTCTCAGCAAGATGCCCTGATTTTCCCTGTTGATGTGGATTCCAAACGCTGTATACAAAAAGACAGATGCCCAGAAGTTTCCTAGGGACGTGGAATCCATGATTCCTGGTTACCTTTAAAAAGACGTACTAAACATTTAGCATCTGCAAAACCCTTGTCCTCTCTCAAAATAAAAAGAGAAACAGAAGATGAAGGAATACACGGTTCACCCTGAGTGCAGAGTTACATCTGAATATGACAACAAGATTCTTTTTGTCCTGGAATCTGGCCTTAGTTGTTCCGAGGAACCTAACCGACTTGCAGTGCCCGATACCCGTTTACAACTTTCGAGATTACCAGAATGTTGCTGGAGTCCTGAAATGAGTGATTCATAATATCTGCATGCTAAATTGCTCCAAAACATTTGTGGAGATCGAATAA
>NW_007186540.1:0-960 GCF_000164805.1 Carlito syrichta
TCAATTAGAGAAGAGAAGGCAATCAGGGGTATCCAAATAGGAAAAGAGGAAGTCAAATTATCTCTCTTTGCAGATGATATGATTGTGTACCTTGAAAACCCAAGAGAATCTGTCAAAAACCTCCTTACACTGATAAAGGCCTTTGGCAAAGTCTCAGGATACAAAATAAATGTACAAAAGACAATCGCATTTCTCTACACCAATAATAAACAAACAGAAACCCAAATAAAAAACACAATTCCATTCACAATAGCCACAAAAAAAATGAAATACCTTGGCATCTTCCTAACCAGAGACGTGAAAGACCTTTACAATGAAAATTACAAAACACTGCTCAAAGAAATCAAAGATGACACAAACAAGTGGAAAAATATCCCATGCTCATGGATTGGAAGAATCAACATTGTGAAGATGTCCATCTTACCTAAGGCAATCTACAAATTCAATGCAATACCCATCAAATTACCAGCAACATTCTTCTCAGACCTAGAAAAAACAACACAGGAATTCATATGGAAACACAAACGTCCAAGAATAGCCAGAACAATCCTCAGCAAAAAATAACAAAGCAGGTGGTATCACATTACCAGACTTCAAACTTTACTATAAAGCTACAATCATCAAAACAGCTTGGTATTGGTATAGGAACAGGCATATAGATCAATGGAATAGAATTGAGATTCCAGAAGCAAAACCTCAATTTCTCAACCAACTCATCTTCGACAAAGCCTCCACCACCTACCACTGGGGGAGAAGAGAACCTATTCAGTAAATGGTGCTGGGAAAACTGGCTGACCACATGCAGAAGATTGAAACAGGACCCCTATCTATCCCCATGCACAAAGGTTAACTCCAAATGGATCAGAGACCTAAAGGTAAAACTTCAAACCATAAGAACCTTAGAAAATGAAGAAATACTCTCATGGAAATCGGAACTGGCATCCAATTCCTGAACAAAAC
>NW_007186541.1:0-316 GCF_000164805.1 Carlito syrichta
ACAGCATAGGTGGATTTGTGAGATTCTTCAAATGTGAGTTCCCAAAAAGACTCTTACTTTTCTTCCCCCACCACCCCGCCCACAGCCAGGTGCACTGTTCTGAGGTCCAGGGACCTTCGGTCGCATGCAGGGCCGGATATTGCAGCCCCTGGCTGCTGCTGCTACACTATATGTGACTCCTGCTGTGTGGGAGTCCCGAGTCTCAGCTCCCTCCCTGGCTACAACATCTCGCCCAGCACACAACACCAAGCTGCCAGTCACCCAGGGAGGCTCTGGGCACCTGCCGCTCAGAGATACTGGTCCCATTTCTGGCTGA
>NW_007186542.1:0-899 GCF_000164805.1 Carlito syrichta
TCTTCAGGGTATATTCCCAGTAGGGGGATTGCAGGGTCATATGGAAGGTCAATTTTTAGAGCTTTTAGGAATTGCCACACTGCTTTCCACAGAGGTTGCACTAGTTTACACTCCCACCAACAGTGTAGAAGTGTTCCCTTTTCACCACACCCTCTCCAGCAGCTGTTATTTTTTGAGTTGTTGATAATTGCCATTCTGACTGGAGTTAGGTGGTATCTCAGTGTGGTTTTGATTTGCATCTCCCTGATGATTAGTGAGGTTGAACACTTCTTCATGTATTTGTTGGCTGCTCGAACGTCTTCTTTTGTGAAGTGTCTGTTCATGTCTTTTGCCCATTTTATAATGGGGTTGTTTGTTTTCTTCTTTTCAGTACGTTTCAGTTCCTTGTAGATCCAGGATGTTAAGCCTTTGTCAGACCTAGAGTTGGCAAATACTTTTTCCCAGTCTGTAGTCTGTCTCCCTGCTCTCTTGATGGTTTCTTTGGCTTTGCAGAAGCTTGTCAGTTTAATAAGGTCCCATTTGTCTATCTTCTCTCTTAAGTCCTGTGGGTTTTGGGTTTTGTACAGGAATTGGATGCCAGTTCCGATTTCCATAAGAGTATTTCCTTCCTTTTCTAAGGTTCTTATGGTTTGAGGTTTTACATTTAGGTCTCTGATCCATTTGGAGTTAATCTTTGTGCACAGGGATAGATAGGGGTCCTGTTTCAATCTTCTGCATGTGGTCAGCCAATTTTCCCAGCACCATTTACTGAATAAGTTCTCCTCTCCCCATTGGTAGGTGGTGGGGGCTTTGTCGAAGATGAGTTGGTTGAGAAATTGAGGTTTTGCTTCTGGAATCTCAATTCTGTTCCACTGATCTATATGCCTGTTCCTGTTCCAATACAAAGCTGTTTTGATGAT
>NW_007186543.1:0-1466 GCF_000164805.1 Carlito syrichta
ACATAGGGCTGCTTAGAGCTTGGTACTATTCACATGTAGCCACTTGCCCTGATGTCACCCACTAGGAAGAGTCCTACAGAGTGCAGGGAGAGCCACTGCCACAGGAGCACAAAGCTAAACCTCCTCCAGACCAAAGGGCCTGGAGAAGTGAGCTGCAAACAAGTTGACAGCTGGCCACAGCAACGAGTCCTCCCTTGGCCCCAGCACAGTCCCAAGCCTGGAGTTGAAACAGTTGAAGGACGAGTCCCTAGAGATCCCTCTTTTCTCTCCCCATATCTGGGCAAACTGAAAATTCATACTACCAGAAACAGTGCTTGGAAAGGCACTTTCCCCTCCTCACCATTTCCCCAAGTCTGTGTGGCGATTTTTCCACTATCTGCCTTCATGTTGTTACTAATTCTCAAATCTAAGAGATGGACTGAGTTATTTTTAAATGGGTAGACTGAAAAGGCACCAAAAGCATTCTCACAGTCCAACACGTTCATCCCCAGAGCACTCTTATTTGGCCGGCCAGGAGAAACTCTGGCTCTGCAAAAGTCAAGCCGAAAGCAAATTTCATCCCTTTCCTTGTACCAAAAAGAAAAACAGCAAAAATGGTTTTACAAGAAGTCCAAGACTCTTTAACATGAATTTAAACTTCTTTCTGAAAGCTAAGGATATTCCTTCTCAAAGCTTTGTGTTTTCAAGGATAACAGGAGAGGTAAGGAGAGCAAGGGAGCAGGAGCAGGAGCAGGAGCAGTAGAGAGCCAGGATATATTCATTCTATTTTTAAAACACTCGCCCACAGTTTGAAGTAAAGGAACACTCTGATTCTGTACTCCAACCTCTATCACCTTCTGCTGAACACAAGAACCAGAACCTGCACACATACACGGCACCGCTTCTGGATTTGGGGACTGCCGGGCGCCAATACTCCAAGGACAGGCGAGCTCACCAGCCACTCCTCCGGAGACCCTGGTGGCCCTGCCTGGCGGGAGCCACGTGCGGGGAGTGGAGCGTTACAGCCCGCCTGTCCCCGCCATCCGCCTGTCCCCACCCCGGCAGGGCCCGCTCCCTGCCCGCTCTGGGCACCCAGAGGTGAGCGCCTCTCCCCCTATGGGAGCCAGAGACATTGGGCGAAGGACTTTCCGGCAGGAGCGGCGCGCTGAGCACTACCGTCCCCTCACGTGACACCTGCCTGCATGCACACGTGACCGCGCCCGGCCACCCTGGAGGTACCGGCCACACCCAGCGGGCGATGGCCTCTTCCCGGTCTGACGGCGGCGGGCTAGCGCCTCAGGCACCCTTCCCGCCGCCGGCAGCCCCGCCACCCATCCCTCGGCGCCAGGGGAAGGAGCCGGCGGCCACACGAGGAGAGGACTGAGCACCTCCTCCCGCGTCCCGCCAGGCTCGGGGCACTCACTTTTGAGAGCGCCGATGAGCGACTTCCCGTCCTTGATGAATTTCTTGGTCTTCTCCAGCTCCGC
>NW_007186543.1:1486-5837 GCF_000164805.1 Carlito syrichta
GATTGCCAGGGCCAACACTCCAAGGACGGCGAGCTCACCAGCCATTCCTTAGGAGACCCTGGTGACCCTGCCTGGCGGGAGCTACGTGCGGGGAGCAGAGCGTCTCAGCCCGCCTGTCCCCGCCATCCGCCTGTCCCCACCCCGGCAGGGCCCGCTCCCTGCCCGCTATGGGCACCCAGAGGTGAGCGCCTCTCGGCTTTCCGGCAGGAGCAGCGCGCTGGGCACTCCCATCCCCTCGCGTGACACCTCCCTGCGCGCACACGTGACCGTCCGGCCACCCCGGAGGTACCGGCCGCACCGGGCGGGCGACAGCCTCTTCCTGGTCTGACAGCGGCAGGCTAGCACCTCACGCACCCTTCCCGCCACCGGCAGCCCCGCCACCCATCCGTCGGCGCCAGGGGAAGGAGCCGGCGGCCGCACGAGGGCAGGGCTGGGCGCCGCCTCCCGCCGGGCTCGGGCACTCACTCTTGAGCGCGCCGATGAGCGACTTCCCGTCCTCGACGAATTTGTTGTTCTTCTCCAGCTCCGCTTCGTGCGACTTGAGCGTCTCTCGGAAGTGCGTGCTGTGGAGGCAGCAGTCACTGAACTCGAGCGCGGGGAACCCTATGGTGCCCGCGGCGCCCGAACGGGGGACCCGCCTGCCCCGGGCCGCGGCCGCCCGCCGTTTCCCGCCTTGTGAGCGCACGCGGTGGGAGCCCGGTGGCCACCCCTCCGCCCGCCGCTCCACAAGTGTGGCCGCCCCGCCCCCCCCCGCACCGCAATGTCCGAGGACGCGCCCGACTACCGACCCGGCCGGCCGCGGCTGCCCCAGGCTCGCGAAACGGGGCAGTGGGCGAGCAGGAAAAGCGGCGGTGGTCCCACAGCGGTGCCAGGAAGCGAGCGAGCAGGCAACCGAGTGCGTTGGCTCCTCCCCGCTTCTTTCACCTGCTCGCTCTCCAACAACCTCGAGTGCCCTCTCACAGTAGCCTTGGCCGCCCCATCGGTGCCTGGGTCGCTCGAACTTCCTAGCGATGATCTCATACCCGCTGGACCAATCAGTATGCCCTCCCCAGCCTGGGCCTCTCGGGAACGCCCAGCCCTTCCGCGACCTCGAGCCAATCAAAAGGGTGCGTGGGCGGGTCTAGGAGAGGGGCGTGGCCCACGCCACAGCCTAAGCCCGCAGCGCAAGCTCCGACCGGTCTCAACCGCCGGGCGTTGCAGACCCGGAGCTCACAGGATGAGCGGAGTTGTACAATGCCCCAGCCGCCTGGCCCTCTTGCTTTGGACAGCAGCCCAGTCACGGAAAGTACATTTGGTGTTCTGGGGAGGCGAAGGAGCCTAGGTGTGTCAATCCTAAAAAATCTGGGACTTAGGGTTGCAGTTCACCGCAGCCCGCGCTGCACTGCTGGGCAACCGATCTCGCACTCAGAATACAGACCCCGCCCTGGAGGAATCCGAGGGTCCCGAGTGAAGGCCCGCTCCTCTTTCAGTCATGCAGAAAATGTTTGCATCTTAAAATCACCAGCTCTTCTTGCCTGCAGTCTTCCCGCCCGCTGCAGTCCGTACCGTTCATTACCACTCCTGTTCAAAGCCCGCCCACGGCTCCCCCCGCCAAAAGAGCTCACGTCCTTACAGAATTTCAACCGTCTGTTATTTTCCTGCTCCACATCCAGCATAATTTTACATAATTCCGTCTACTGTCATCCTTCGCCACACAATGAGGTCCACCAGGGCAAGTGCCACCGCAGTTTTCTTTGCTGTTGCATCCCGTCACCTGGTGTTTCATGGATATTGAGCCTTTGCCATGTGCTGCATAGGCTACGATGATTGATACAAATATTTGTGGAGTAGATGAATGAATCCTTTTCCTTGGCCCATTCCACCTCCCATGGCAGTGCGTTGCTCTGTCGTCCCTGGGTCCGACCACAGGACTCGATTCTGGCAGCTCACTAACTGCAGTGGACAGACTGGGTCCAGCGCTGACCTGTAAACTCCTATAGTACAGCGACTGTCTGAACAAATTACTTCTATGTCCAGGAACCAGCAGCCTTCCTTCAGTTAAGTGGGGGTTTCATGTTTGTTTGGATTTGCTAATATTTGACTAGTGCTACTGCAGGCACTAGTCCTAGTTGGTAGGGATACAAAGATGAACATCACAGTGAATTTGCTACTGGTCAGTGGGAGAGAAGGAACAAGACAAGCAGTTTAATGCTGTATGATAAAGTTAGCATCCAGGGCCTGGGTACTTGGGAACATGTGGAAGGAATTTTTAATGCAGGGAGTCAGAGAAAGTGTCCCATCTATGTTGAGAAAATGATTGGTTGATTAAATTCACAAATAGGACACGATGACTGTAATCCCAGCAGTTTTGGAAGCCAAGACAGGAAGATCAATTGAGCCAGGAGTTTGAGATCAGCCCAGGCAACATAGCCAAAACCTGCCTCTACAAATAAATATTAAAATAGATAAATGAATGACTGTAATCTATTTGGTAATTGTATCTACAAATTAGGGTTGATAGTAAGTCCAAACAGCTATCCCATAACTGCAACACTGAAAATAGTTGTTCTTCACTTGCCAAGGATGGGGAAGATTTATAAAAGAAGCTCCATGAAAGTAAATGTTGATGTTTTACTTGAGCTCTGAAGACAGGGCTTTCAGTTATCTAATATCACATAACAAATGACACCAAAAGTTAATGGTTTAAGACAGCATCAGCAATCATTTTCTCTCAGGAAATGGGTCAGGAATTGGGGAGGACTTAACTTAGTGGTTCTGACTTGGGGCATCTTGTGTGATTGCAGTTAGATAGTGACAGGAGCTGTAGAAGCAAGCAGGTGGTTAGCTAAGCATCTCTTTCTCTTTTCAGGTAGATACAAGGCTTCCCCATGTGGTCTCTCCCTGTGGCTTCTTTACAGCATAAAGCACACCAGCTCCCAAGGGAAAAATACATCACCTTTTATGACTGGGTAAGTCACACACTTCTACCACCTTCAGTGACAAATCATAAGCCCACCCAAATTCAAGGGTAGGGGATTAGACTTTAACTGTAGATGGGATGGGGTGGTGACAAGTACAGGAGATACTGTTGTAGCCATTTCTAAAAAAATATAATCTTCCACAGTGGGCCTGGCACATGGTAAAGTATTTAATACATGTTAAATAAATGAAACAAAATGAGATTCACAATTATTTATTTTATCCCATTAGGGAATATTAGGCAAATGTGTATAAAATCATATCTGTGAAGCTGGGCTCGGTGGCTCAGCCTGTAATCCCGCACCTTGGGAGGCTGAGGTGAGTGAATTGCCTGAGCCTGTGAGTTCGAGTCCCACCTGGGCAACTAGGTGAGACCTCATCTCTACAACAAATCAAAAAATTGGCCGGGTGTGGTAACAGCTACTTGGAAGGCTGAGGTAGAAGGATCACCGGAGCCCAGCAGGTCAAGGCTGCGGTGGCCAGGAGCGGCCACTGCACTCCAGTCTGTGTGACAGAGTGAGACTCCAACTAAAAAATAATAATAATAATAATAATATTTGTGTATTAATAATAATAATAATAACATAGTAGCTATCATTTGTTGAGCTCTTAGTTTGTGCCAGGCACTAAGCTAATTTATTTACAAGCATTTAATCCCCACAAGGGAGACTGGTACTATGATAACTCCCAGTTTTAGATGAGAAATTGAGGCCCAGAGTTGTAACTTGAACCAGGTTACCTAACTAATAAGTCTGTGTGGCACATACATATACACAAACATACAACTTAATTTGTCCACCATTCACAGACAAATATGCAAATCTGTGAATAATGTATAACTTTCTTATAACATTAATCCATAATTTCCACAAATGACTTCCAACATTTTTGTCAGTATCATCAGAGAGAGAGAGTCAGAAAGCAGCAGTCTTGAGTACAGAAACTGGCATATGGAAGGCATAGTTGTTTCTCTCCTCTTAAAGCGTGTGAGGTATTTTGTATCGTTCAGAGCTGCAGCCTCAGCTCAGAATAGTAGTTGGTACATCAAAGGTGGTCCACATCAGTGGGAGGAATCATGTTTAATGAGGAAGAAACAGTGGCTTATGTAACAACTAGGTTATGGCCACGCATGTAAACAGAAGAGAACAGTTAAGGTCTAGAAGTCAATTTTATATGAAATAGATAAATAATTTAGACAACATTATTTGACCTAAATTCTTTAGATAAATGTCTGGATTTCTTAAAATTTGCAAACCAATTATTCCGAATAGTTCTGCTTTCAGTATCAATGCATTTTAAAATCATGTTATTTCTGAACTCAATTGTCCAACTAACTTTACACCTACCATACAACTAACTCCCATTTGTAGAAACCTTAACACTGGTAAAGCAC
>NW_007186544.1:0-1428 GCF_000164805.1 Carlito syrichta
ACAGACTAAAGCATAAAAAAACCACATGATAATATCAATTGATGGAGAAAAAGTATTTGATGAAATCTGACATCTATCATGATAAAAACTCTCAGAAAACCAGGGCTAATGGGGATCTTCCTCAGCTTGAGAAAGAACACCTATAAAAGAATATTTGACATAATACTTAACGGTGAAAAACTGAATGTCTTCCCCACATAAGAAAGAAGAAAAGATGTCCCTGTCAACACTCCCATGCAACATCATGCTGTAAATCCTACCTAGTATATCAGTACCAGAAAATAAAATAAAAGGTATACAGATTGGTAGATTCAGAGAAGAAAGATGAAATAAAAATGGCTTTGTAGATGAGGTGATTTTCTATGTATAAATCCAGAGAATTGAACAAAAAACTCCTTAAACAGATAATCAAGTATAGCAAGGTTACAGGATACAACATTAATATACCAAAGTCAATCAATTTCCAACATACCAGCAATGAAAACTGAAGTTTGAATTGAAAAACTAAATACCATCGACAATAGCACCAAAAAATGAAATATTTATTATAACTCTAATAAAATATGTCCAGGATATATATGCAGAAAACAAAAAACTCTGATAAAACAAATTATAGATACAAATAAATGTCTACATATTCTATGTTCATGAATTGGAAGACCCAATATTGTTAAGGTATCAATTCTTTCCAAGTTGGTATATTGATTCAACACAATCTCAATCAAAATCTCAGCAAGTTATTTCATATATATTAATATATACTTCCTAAACTTCTTATATTGATTTACTGATTAAATTGGTTACCATTATTCTCATACAAGATCTATGATTATGAAAAAAATAAAAATTATATATATATTCATGTGTTGTGACAAATACTTTATAACCACAGAAATTACAATCTGTATTATGGCAATTTAAATCTAATTTCTATGATCTTTAGTTAAAGTTAACACCGTGAAAAATATTACGAATTAGTTAATAGATAATCTCTTTGAATACATGGGTATTTCTAAATACACTAGAATACTGAACCATTAGTCCCAAACATGGTTCTAATGTAGACATCTTTGCTTCCTACTTTTATATTTGTGGAACAGTTTTATCTCTGAGTTTGTATAAATAAATAGGCTCACATTTGCCACTTTAAGAAGGTATAAAATGAGTATGTATGGCTGCAGGGGGTAATATTGCGTGTGTTCATGAACTTTGCTATTTTGTTAAGATGTTTGCAGATGACAGGTCATTCTTGAACTACCTATACCTACCTCTCAGTTCTTTCTGAGAAATAAATAAAAGTTACTTTAGTTAAAAATTCTAATATAAGTGATTAAGACTATATTAGAAGCTGCACTGTAAGAAAAATAGGTTGCCTATGTAAGGTAAAGAGATATGTTTTGTTTATCAAGGGGTAAAAAAAAAAAAAAA
>NW_007186545.1:0-503 GCF_000164805.1 Carlito syrichta
CAGGTCGAGGTTGCAGTGGCCGGGAGTGGCCACTGCACTCCAGTCTGGGCAACAGAGTGAGACTCCAACTCAAAAAAAAATACAAATAAACAATAAAATAAAATAAAATAAAATAAAATAAAGGAAATACCTTTTAAGTAATATTCAGAGTTAGAAAACCAGTGTAAGCAGAGGATCACTATACATGGAACCAAGTTGTTAAAATATTTGTGTTAATAATACAGTTTTAAAAATATTATTTTATATACCCTGTTAAGAAGAAGAAAATGTTGAATTGAAAAGGAGATAATGGGCTGGGTGCAGTTGCTCAAGTCTATAATCTCAGCACTTTGGGAGGCCAAATTGAGGGTATTGTCTGACCCCATGGGTTCAAGAACAAACTGGGCAACTTAGACAGAACTCATCTCTACAAAAAGTAAAAAAATTAACCGGGAGTGGTAGTGCGAGTCTGTAGTTCTGGCTACTTGGAAGGCTGAGGCGAAGGATCACTGGAGTCCAGCAGG
>NW_007186546.1:0-711 GCF_000164805.1 Carlito syrichta
TTTATAATATAGCCTGTGCCTCACTTTCAGAGCCAAATATAATTCACTTACAATTGGCAGTTTCCTTTATTATTCCTTTTAACCTTTTGGATTCTGCAAGGTCTCAGAATCTAAGATCTGCACTGTCTGTCTCGGTGGAAGTGGGAAAGACGGGGCTAGGGCACCTGAATGTCTTATGTATGGGTCCTGTGGCAGGGTCATCGCAGCTCCAGGAACCGATGACTGGGTAGATAACTAATTGTGACCGGAGAGAGGTAGGTGACTGCCACTCATTCTCCATGAACCTCGATACATCCCTGAGTCCTGCAAATACAGTCCTGAAGCTGGTCATTCGTGCCCGCACTGGGGACATTCCAGAGGAAGAGGACACTCAGGGAAGCATAGGTGCTAGATTATGAGAGGCATTTGGGTTTGATTTGGGGTTAGGATATTAGAACGAAACCGGACAAGGACTCTCTACCTTTGTCACTCTGGTTTTTGGAAACTTGTCCAGGTGTCATTTGCAGATGGCACCCAGGAGTTAAGTTCCTGTGTTGTTTCAGTGCAACTCCAAAACAATATTTATTAGCTCTTACCTGGGAGAGTGCCTAGGGTGGGGATGGGAGAAGAACATTTAGTCCTTCTCTCAAGCTCTGTGACAAGACTGAAGACATAAGACGAAAGTTTGAATCTGTCATTTGCTGTTCTGCAACTCTGGCATGGTGGGAAGGC
>NW_007186547.1:0-774 GCF_000164805.1 Carlito syrichta
TTTTTTTTTTTGAGTTGGAGTCTCACTCTGTCACCCAGACTGGAGTGTAGTGGCCGTTTCTGGCCACCGCAGCCTCGACCTACTGGGCTCCGGCGATCCTTCCGCCTCAGCCTTCCAAGTAGTTGGAACTATAGGCGCGCGCTACCACGCCCGGCTAATTTTTGATTTATTGTAGAGATGAGGTCTCACCTGCCCAGGAGGGTCTCTAACCCTCAGGCTCAGGCAATCCACTCACCTCAGCCTCCCAAAGGCGCGGGATTACAGGCTGAGCCACTGAGCCCGGCTGAGGGTAAATTTTAAGATTCCCATCAGGCATTTGGGTTCACCATGCAAATGAGGCAGTTCAGATTGGGTAATGTTTGATATTGATTGTAAGTCACTCAGGAGCCAGTCAGAGGTTTGTAAAGTGGCTGGCCATTTGGGGTTTTGTTTCTGTAATGGCAACCTTTGGCTGCTCTTTATCATGAAACAGCAGCAAATGTTTTCAGCTGGCTATTCAGCCTTTACAGTTTTTATAATCTCATTCTGAGATTTCCCTCCTCAAAATAGTTATGCAATGTATCCAATTGATGCTGGCCTCATCATGTTATGGTCCGAGTAATGCTTGGCTGCTACCCTTGATGCCAATAAATCAAGGGGGCAGGGGACTGGCAGAAAGAAGTTTATCTCTGAGTTTGAATGCAGGGAGTAGAGCCAGCCTCAAGGTCTTTCTTTTCTTCTTTTTTTTTTTTTGAGTTGGAGTCTCACTGTGTCGCCCAGACTGGAGTGCAGTGG
>NW_007186547.1:1781-14063 GCF_000164805.1 Carlito syrichta
CTGGAAGGCTGAGCCGGAAGGATCGCTGGAGCCCAGCAGGTTGAGGCTGCGGGGGCCAGAGCGTGCCCCTGTACTCCTGAGAGACCCAAGAGATTAAAAAAAAAAAAAAAAAAAAAACTCTGAGAGAACTATTACTATATGAATTCCTACCCCACGTTCACTGTATATGTTTGCAGTGTTTGTACTTAGAATTTTGTTAAGTTTAATTTTTGTTTGTCTCATAAAATAACTGATTGCTTCCGCAACTGCTGCTAGCAGTATGTGAATGTTGGAGAGCCTGGGCGACACAGTGAGACTCCAACTCCAAAAAAAAAAAAAGGCAATAAAACTCACACCCCTGCTTGAGCCCGTGGGTTCGAGACCCACCTGGGCAACCTGGTGAGACCTCATCTCTACAATAAGTCAAAAAATTAGCCAGGCGTGGTAGTGCGTGTCTGTAGTTCCAACTACTTGGAAGGCTAAGGCAGAAGGCTGCAGTGGCCGGGAGCAGCCACTGTGCTCCAGTCTGGGTGACAGACTGAGACTCCAACTCAAAAAAAAACAAAAAACAAAAAAAAACCTCATACCCCAGGTGTAGCACATGCACAGTAACCTGAGATGTTACCCCTTGCTCAAGAAATGCAATTATCCCGGAAACATCTGTTAAAGTGTCGTCTTTTTCTTTTTCTTTGAGTCGGGGTCTTACTCTGTCACCTAGGCCGCAGTGCAGTGGCATGCTCATGGTCTCCATAGCCTCGACATGCTGGGCTCAGGTGATCCGTCCACCTCAGCCTTCCAAGTAGTTGGAATTACAGGCATACACAATCACACCCGGCTAATTTTTTTGGTTTTGTAGAGATGAAGTCTAGCCAAGTTGCCCGGGCTGGTCTTGAACTCCTGGGATCAGGCTATCCTTTGGCCTCCACCTCCCAAAGTGCTGGAATGATAGGCATGTAGTGGACACGGACACACACACACACACACACACACACACACACACACGGTTTTGTCTTTGTTTCACTGGCTGCCCCTGGGCTACTTACTCTCACCTCGGGTCTGCTGCCCCTCTCTTGGGAGCCTCCTATCACTTCTCGCTTTTGCTGAATAAACTACTCTTTGCTTTTACCCTTTCATGTGTGCCTCATCCAATTCTTTGTCTGGGGAACCAAGAACCTGATCACAATCACCCTGCAACAACAACACACACACAAAACTGCACGTCCTTGGAAAAGCCTCTGGTGGACCTAGATAAGAAATGGGCAGCCGGGCTTGGTGGCTCAGTCTGTAATCCCGCGCCTTTGGGAGGCTGAGGTAAGTGGATTGCCTGAGCCCGTGGGTTTGTGACCTGCCTGGGCAACTTGGCGAGACCCCACCTCTACAATAAATCAAAAAATTAGCCGGGCGTGGTAGCATGCTCCTGTAGTTCCAGCTACTTGGAAGGCTGAGGTGGAACGATCGCCGGAGCCCAGCAGGTCTGAGGCTGCGGTGGCCGGGAGCAGCCACTGCACTCCAGTCTGCGGGACAGAGTGAGACTCCAACTCAAAAAAAAAAAAAAAAAAAGAAATGGGCTCTGCTGGAACTTTCTAAAACCCAGAAATGTATCTGCTCCCTTAGTCTCTAAATGGCAACTGTTTTCTTTCATTCTTTGCATTAATTTTATGTACAATGTTTAATCAAGCTTTGTGAACCAGAACTCCTAGAATAAGCACAAAATTTTAACCAACTAAAAAGTATGCAGCCCCCAATCGTTCGAGGTAATTGTACCTGAAAGGGTAAACCGAGGCAAGGTGGGCCGGTGCTGTGGGAATAATGCAAGATGGCAACAAGGAGGAAAGTAGAAAGAAGTAAAGTTTATTGTTCACCTTTCACAGATGGAAAGGGGGCCGACAATCCAAGGCAAGTGTGATGTGGCAGGCTAAAGACTAGGAATATTTAAGGGTTCTAAAGCAAACTCCTAAAGCTAAGGAACTTCAACCTGGAGGAGGTTTGGGCCAAAAGGAGTTCCAAAATTGTATTATTTGGTTTCTATAGCAGTCACATTTTTGCGGGAAAACAAATCAGAGAGACACAAATCAGAGAGAGGGTGACACCAAGGCTGGTAAGCGGGAAGCTGTTTTTTCTTCTGGAATGCCAGCGTTTGACCCAGTGGACTTCAGTCCCAAAGGCTGGGCCCCAATCGCAGTTGGACTTCAGCTTTTTTTTTTTTCTTTTTAGAAAGCAGAATTTATTAAGAGGACAGATAACCTCCCACAGTAGGAGGGGACCGGAAGGAGTTGCTTGGGCCTCAGCTTTTATATGTTTTACATTGGCTTTGGGGAAAAGGGTTTTCTGGTGGAAAGTTTTGTACCTTTTGTAATTAAAGCAAAAGCTTGTGGTTTCAGCTGCAGATGCTGAGTATGGTGTTTTGCATTAACAAATGGAAACACCCTCGCTGGCTCAGCCTGTAATCCTGCGCCTTTGGGAGGCTGAGGTGAGTGGATGGCCTGAGCCCGTGGGTTCGAGACCCGCCTGGACAGCGAGGCCTCACCTCTACAATTAATCAAAAAATCAGCTGGGCGTGGTAGTGCGTGCCTGTAATTCCGTCTACTCGGAAGGCTGAGGTGGAAGGACGGCCAGAGCCCAGCAGGTCGAGGCTGCGGTGGCTGGGAGTGGCCAAGCGCACTCCAGTCTGGGCGACAGAGTGAGACTCCAATTCAAAAAAAAAAAAAAACCAAAAAAACAAATGGAAACATTTTAACGGTGATAAATGTTTTGAAGCCTCTTCTAAAAGCCCCTACCACACTCCTCCCTTTGATGCTTGGCCCTAGGAGGGCCGAAGGGCATCATTTTGATTTAACATCATTATGTGAGGCACCATTTTCCCCAGGGTTTCAATGAATTTAGAGACAGACTTTATGAGCAGTGGGGCTAGGCCAGGGAGAATTAAGTTTCCCAGGAAGAGAACAGCTCCTCCCATAGCCTTAAGCCCTCCCCCTAGTTTTCAAGCAAGTCATTTATTTTCCAACATTTCCAAGTTCGAACTGGGACAGGAGCAAGCTTTCTGATATTTGTGGCTATGTCGGATATAACCTTTCCAGTATCATCTATTTGGAGGCAACAGTCGGAACCATGACATTTTCTGCAAACTCCCCCTTCTTCTGTTAACAGATAGTCTAGGGCTAAGTGATTTTGATAAATTGAGGCACGCATTTGGGTGTGTTGGGTGGCTATGAGTTGCAAGGCTGTGGCCATCTGGTTAGTAACAATTTCCAAGACTGCTTGTAATCCAATGATGCGCTTGAGCATGTATATGGGGGTTCGGTATCCCCAACTCCCATCCTGCACCCAAGTTGCAAAACCATACGTTTCAATGATTCTTTGGGGTGGCCATTCATTGCCTTCACAATGTTGTTTGCCTCCCGTGCTGAGGGGCCTCACAACCTCGCCTTTTAGGCTTTGGTAGAAGGGAATTTAATTCGTCTCCCTCGTGGTTGGGCAGGTAGAAGAACCCAGTTTGAATTATTCCTGTAGTACAGGTGCCCTTCTGATTTGCTGGGAGCTGGGTATAAGCTTTTTGCCACCAACCCAGAATAGCCCATCTGGGGCTTCCATATGTCCCAGTTGCCGAAACTGATGTTGGTCTAGCTGTGGCCTATGATAGGCACACTATAAAATGGGCTGGCCTCCTCAGAGGATGACACAGTGCAGTTAACTATGGTTTGGTCAGAGGCAGGCTTGAAGCATTGAGATTTTATTGCGGAGGCAGGGGCCCGATACCAAGAAGGTGTATTTGGCTACCAAACCAGGTCTGTGGAGGTCCAGGATAGCATTCTTCTGCAAGGAGAGTTTTCCACCCACTGGGTAAAAGCTTGCCCAGTTCTACTGATACATTCTTCTCCAATTACCTCTGAGGTAAGGACCCAAAGTTGGGGCTGATCACTCTCCCTGGCACTTATAGAAGGATTCCACTGGAGGAGTTGTTAGGCATTCAAACTGGTTCCCTTCCAAGGTCATTCCTCGGTCATAAGGGCTCCCCCACATATCCAGCATTTAGTGACATTAAATTCTTTTCTTTTGAGTTGGAGTCTCACTCTGTCCCCCAGACTGAAGTGCAGTGGCCGCTCCCGACCCCAACAGCCTCGACCTGCTGGGCTCCGGTGATCCTTCCGCCTCAGCCTTCCAAGTAGCCGGAATTACAGGCATGCACTACCACGCCCGGTTGATTTTTTGATTTATTGTAGAGATGAGGTCTCGCTGCCCAGGCGGGTCTTGAACCCGCAGGCTCAGGCAATCCACTCATCTCAGCCTCCCAAAGGCGCGGGATTACAGGCTGAGCCACCGAGCCCGGCTAGACATTAAATTCTTGGGCGATTTGTTCGGCTAGGTCTATGAAGAGGTTTTGTCCTACGGTGGGAAACCCTATGTTTAAGCTTTTGCCCTGTTGTAATTGATTGTACATGGAGGGTGGGGGTGGCCTTGGTTTTGGCTGTGCTATTTTTTCCAGTTGGGTTTGGGCATGGTTTTGGACACCTTCCCCATTCGACTTGCCTGTTTGCCCATAGGAATCCCAGCAGGCCCAACCTCCACCATGGCCGTTATCTGGCTTGTTGCAGGTATGTCCTGCCACATACATAGCTCTTATCCATCCAGTTCAATGTAGTTTACCACTGTAGGAACACAGAAAGGCGCCAACATAGCAGGCCACAAGCTGGCGGAAATAGGAAGTAAAGTTGGTTGCCATGTCCCTTAGAGTAAAGCAGGGTTATGCAACCGTCACAGGGTGAGTCACAGATTGGGTTTGTGAAGGAGGCCCAAATTAAAAGCAACCAACAACAGTGAAGCATCCTATCCATAGGAGGAAGAAGAGTGCTAGTAAAAGCCTTTCGCCACAAGTCCAGTCTGCTGGTATGGCTTCTGCTAATCCCATAGCAAAGACTAAGACGAAGGCTGTAGCAATAGATAGAGGCAAGGAGCGGCAGCACATTAACAGATAGTTTTAGAGAACAAAAGCAGTTTATCTGTATTCCGGTTGCAATCTCCTCAAGCTTCTGCAGTTCATTGATGAGCCAGTCTCCGGAGTGGCTGAAGCAGGGCCGCAGATCCTCAAGTTTCGGTCATGCGTTGACTAGTCAACTTCCAGAGTAACTCGAGCAGGGCTGCAGAGCTTTTCTGAACTTTGGGGGGTGTGCAGCTTGTCCTTTTCCAGATGGTCAGGCTGTGTGGGACTGACAGATCAGTCACACACTCCCAGTCTTGAGTAGCTGGTTTGACTCTGCTGTAGTGGATCCAGGGGATCACTTCAACAACCTTGACTGCAGTTGGGGTAGACAAAATGACAGTAAATGGGCCCCTCCAGAGGGGCTTTAGGGGCTGAACATTCCATTCCTTTACCCGTACCATGTCTCCTGGATTAAAGGGGTGTGCATCTGTGATTAAACTTATTGGTAAACTTTCTCTGACTTGGCAATGCAAGGTATTTAAGGCTGTACCTAGAGTCTGCATTTGCTGCCTTAGGGTGACGTTTCCTAATTCCTTTAAGTCTCCTCATATATTTCTCACAAGAGGGGGTGGCCTTCAATAGAGGATTTCAAAAGGAGAGAAGCCTATCTGCTTGGTAGGGTTAGACCTAATTCTTTTTTTCTTTTTTTTTTTTTGAGTTGGAGTCTCACTCCATCGCCCAGGCTGGAGTGCAGTGGCACTCTCACAGCCACTCCAGCATTGACCTGCTGGGTTCCAGCGATCATTCCACCTCAGCCTTCCAAGTAGCCGGAACTACAGGCACGCGCTACCATGCCCGGCTAATTTTTGACTTATTGTAGAGACGATGTCTCGCCAAGTTGCCCAGGCTGTAGACCTAATTTTTAATAGGACTATTGGCAAGAGCTGGTTCCAGCTTAAGTGAGTTTCTTGGCATAGCTTACTTAGTTGCAATTTTAATGTCCGACTCATTCATTCTCCTTTTCCTGAACTTTGGGGCCGGTAGGCTATGTGCAATTTCCAGGTAATTCTTAGCTATTTGGCCAATAACTATTATTTCTGCCACGAACACGGACCCATTGTCTGATCCTATGGTGATTGGGATTTCAAATCAGGGGATGATTTCTTTCAAGAGAAGTCAGGCTACTTCAGATGCCTTCTCTGTACGAGCTGGGAAGGCTTCTATCCATTCCGAAAAGGTGCATACAAAAACAAGGAGATATTTGTAGCCCTGGACTTGGGGGAGCTCAGTGATGTCTATGATTATATCTTCAAATGGTGTTGCTCCAACCTGTTGTATTTCAGGAGAGACTTTTGGTCCCTGCTCTGGGTTGTTTTGAGCACAGTTTTGGCTTTGCTCACAAACTGTTTAGGCTACACTGGAGAGTTGGGGGACATAAAAGTATGGGCTTAGAGTGGTTTCAAGGGCTGTCTGTCCACTGTGGGTTCCTTGATAGAACTGCCTGACAAAAGTCAGAGCTAGTGACTCAGGAATTGCCACTCGGCCATCCTGAAATTTCCACCATCTGTTCTGGAGATAGCTTCCATTTTCGGTTTCAAACCAAACTGTCTCATGTTGTGAATAGCTAGGACTTCAATTTTCAGTGACCTAGGGAGAAGTGCAGCAGCCAGGGTGGTTGGCTCACTGATTTCTTTGGATGCCACGAGTTTTGCTTCTTGATCTGCTTTGTGATTTCCTTGGGTGATTATTGCATTTATTATTACATGTACCCCCATTGCCAGCTGAAGGGCTCAGGTTGAGGCAATGAGCTCTACCTTTTGGGCTGAAGTTCCTTTTGGTAGAGGTTTAGCTTCAATGGCAGAGTCCAGGTTGCTACTGGATAACTGGCAAACCCTTCATCTTCTTTTATGAAACTGCTGCCATCAGTAAAGTATGAAACATCAGGATCTTTTTTTTTTTTTTTTGAGTTGGAGTTTCACTCTGTCGCCCAGACTGGAGTGCAGTGGCCGCTCCCAGCCACCGCTGCCTCAACCTGCTGGGCTCCAGCGATCCTTCCGCCTCAGCCTTCCAAGTAGCTGGAATTACAGGCATGCGCTACCACGCTCGGCTGATTTCATCAGGATCTTTGAGGGGCTGGTCTGCCGGGTCTGGACGGCTGGAAAACACCTCAGTGCAATCATGGTTTGGCTGTCCAGGTTCAACCAGCAATAGAGTTGCAGGGTTTAAAATTTTGACCATTTTCGGGCGAATGTGTGGGTTTCCACATAGCATTCCTTGATATTTGACCATTCTGGCAGTTGTTAGCCAGTTCTGACCTTTGTATTCCACTAAGGTTAACATCGTGTGCAGCACTTGGACCATCAGATCTTGTCCTGTAGTTCCTTTGTCAGCTTCTGCCATCAGAAAGGCTGTAGCCACAAGTGCTTGCAAACAAAGCAGCTATCCTTGAACAACTGAGTCCAGTTGTTTTGACAAGTGTGCTATGGGTCTGTGTCATGACCCTAACATTTGAGTTAGGACCCCCATTGCTATGCCGGTGCGCTCATGAACATATAAAAAGAAGGGCCTGGCTGTGCTCAGTGGCTCAGCCTGTAATCCCAATACTTTGGGAAGCTGAGGCAAGTGGACTGCCTAAGCCCACGGGTTTGCAACCAGCCCGGGGAACTTGGTGGGACTTCGTCTCTACAATAAAAAAATAAAAATTAGCCAGTCGTGGTAGTGCGCGCCTGTAGTTCCGACTACTCGGAAGGATTGCCCCAGCCCAGCAGGTCAACGCTGGGGTGGCCATGAGTGTGCCACTGTACTCTAGCCTAGGCGACAGAGTGAGAATCTGACTCAAAAAAAAAAAAAAAGAAGGACTTGGTTATGTCTGGGAGCCCTAAGCCGGGTGCGTTGATGAAAGCCTGCTTAATTTCTTCAAAGGCCCTTTGTTGGGCTTGTCCCCATAATAGGGGCTCCCATTCTCCCCCCTTTGTGGCTCCATAAAGGAGTTTTGCTAAAATAGAGAAGTTAGATATCCAGAGTCTACAGATTTCTGCGACTCCAAGGAATTCCCAGGCTTGACGTTGGGAGGATGGGACTGGGCTTGAGCAGATGGTTTGTTTTCTTTCTGGGTCTAGCTGGCGTTGCCCTTGAGATAGGTGGAAACTGAGGTATCTAACTTTCTCTTGGCAGATTTGGGCCTTCTTCTTTGAGACTTTGTATCCCGCCTTCCATAAGAGAGTGAGGAGCTGGTGCATCCCCTTCATGCAGCTCTGCCGTGTTCGTCCTGCCAACAGCAAATTGTCCACATATTGGAGCAGGTACAGTCACATTGGTTTGCAGGGAAGGCTTTTATTTTATTTTATTTTTTTGAGTTGGAGTCTCACTCTGTCGCCTAGACTGGAGTGCAGTGGCCGCTCCCGGCCATTGCAGCCTCAACCTGCTGGGCTCCAACGATCCTTCCGCCTCAGCCTTCCAAGTAGCCGGAATTACAGGCATGCGCTACCACACCCGGCTGATTTTTTGATTTATTGTAGAGATGAGGTCTTGCTGCCCAGGCAGGTCTCGAACCCGCGGGCTCAGGCAATCCACTCACCTCAGCCTCCCAAGGGCGCGGGATTACAGGCTGAGCCACCGAGCCCGGTGCGCTGGGAAGGCTTTTAAATCCAGTGCTAATGTGGTGCCAAAGACTGTTGGAGAATTCTTGAATCTTTGAGGCAAACTGGTCCAGGTTAATTGTCCTTTGTCGCCGTTTTCAGGATTTTCTCACTGGAAGGCAAATATTGATTGACTTTGGGGGCCCAGGAGAACACAAAAGAAGGCGTCTTTGAGGTCCAGGCAAGTGAAGAAGACAACCTCTGTGGGGACAAGTCTCAACAAGGTATAGGGGTTTGGGAGAAGTGGATGCAGTGTGACTGTGGCTTGGTTTTTACTACTTGCAGGTTCTGAACCGGCCAGTAATTGTCTATACCTGGTTTCTGGACTGGCAGGAGAGGTGTGTTCCAAGATGACGGGCAGGGTCAAAGGATTCTGTGTTGGGAGCTATAAATCTTGAAGAAACAAATCACGGAGCGCCTGAAAATAGGAAAAACGCTGGCTAAGAGAACTCTGGCATATAGCGACCATGACGGAGGCAAAAGCCCCATGGAAAATATGCTGGCTAAGAGAAAGACTCTAGCATATAGCGGCCATGTTGGAGGCAAGGCCCCATGGATCCTGTTTGATGGACTCTTTTGTTTCTTTAAGAAAGCATGCTCAAAATCATAATAAGATTTTTGAACTGTTAATAAAAACTTCAAATAAAACCTTGAGTTAATTGGACATGGTTAAAATATATAAAAGATTTAATAGTGACAATAATACTTAAAAATGTTTAAGTCTTTCTTTGAGAAGCTAGGTTTCTTTTTCCCAGGAGTTATTTTGAGAAGCTAACTTTAGACTGTTGGTTAGTGTACCGAAACCTTTTTAATTACAGTTTTGTTTTTAGCTAGGTATCTTGATAATAGAAGAACAGGCTGCATACCAAAACTCCCTAGTTACATACAGTTTCTGTCTCAGGCTAGACTGATTAGCAAGTGATTAATGCAATGGGATCTTTACACAATAGGCATGCGTAAGTTTGTAAGGAAATAGGTTTTTAAAAGGTTTGATAAGTTTAAGATGTTTTAACATTAGAAAAAAATAAATGTGTAGTTTGTAGTAATAAAATATTTATAATAAAATAGTTAAGGTTTAAGGATATGATCATAAGTTTATAAAATTGTTTTTGGTATATTTTTAGGATAAGAATGTAGCATTAATATAATTAATAGACAAGCATATAATTGGCTTGTTTTGAGAATAGTTAGAATGATGAGTTATGGTTATAGCTGGGTGATTTTGGATTAGGATTTAAGAAATAGTATGAGAATATGATTTATGAGATCATGGAAAGGTTAATAGAAAATGTAAGGTTATACATTAATAATAAGAATAATAGCTTTGAAGTTTAAGGTTATACATTGAATGATTTTGGGGAACAGTTTGTGAAACTAATGTAAGAATTAAGCATTTGTTACCTTAATGTACAGTTCTTTGAAGTACGCATCATGAGATTTGTAAGCCCCCAGCAGATGACTGTTTCTCTGCCGGAGGTATAGAAAATGGTATATAAGCTGGAGAGAGTTTGAATAAAAGTTGGAACGGTCTTGGCCAGACCTGACCCAGAAGAACTGCCTCAGAGTTGTTTCTTCGCCGTTTCCTGGCTCTTCCGATTCAAGCCCAACCCCCCTCGGTCGGAACCGGTCTCCGACA
Source organism: Carlito syrichta (assembly GCF_000164805.1). Taxonomy (NCBI): domain Eukaryota; kingdom Metazoa; phylum Chordata; class Mammalia; order Primates; family Tarsiidae; genus Carlito; species Carlito syrichta. The sequence goes on from NW_007186547.1 coordinate 11,953, forward strand.
ATTCTGTGCTGCAGAAGTTTTTCCAGGTGCTTTTGGATCCCAAGCTGTGCCTTGCGTGGGGCGAACTATTGTCTTTGATGTGTTGGCTCAACTCCCATTTTCAACTCTATGAGTACTGGGCGTATGCTGTGGGCATACCCAGGTGGATTGTCTTCGGCCCAAACTTTGGGTATTTGGAAACGTGGCTCTGGTCTGTACTGTGACTCTCCAGTTAGACTGTAGAGATGCCATTCTTCTTCTCAGGGAATGGTAAGTGCCATTATTTTGGTTTTTGGGTTTCTTGATTTTAGAGTCACATGGTCAAGAGAGTTAAAAAAGTGATTTGGGCCCGCAGCGTTCCTAACAAATCTCATTCCATCAGAGTTATCGGGCAGTCAGGGAGGTACAGGAGCTCATGGAAAACTTCATGACCATTTATCGTGCAGTGTCATGATAACATAAAGGGATGATGAGCCTGACTACCCGTGGCCCCTACAGTGGTTTTGGAGAGTGACAAACCTAGTAGCTGTTTCTTCTATGTTCTCAGTGAAGTCTTTTGAAAGGCTTTGGTAGCAATTTAAAGAGGTTGTGAGTCCTGTGGTCCCTGTTCCAATACCAGCTGCTATCCCTAAACTTATCGATAGGGGAATGAATTGAATTGCCCATTTAGCTTGATTGTGAATTAGTGGGATAGGGAGGGTCTGACTGTTAGGAGCAATAGAGATATCTGGGGCTAGATATACCAGGGTGCACGTTCCTGTCCAGTTAGTGGGAAGACATAAATAGGCGATGGTTCCACATAAGAAGAATATTCCAAGAGTAAGAAGACACGAGCTGTAGTTAATAGCAAATGGGAGTCTTTCTGAGAATTTGTTGGCAGTTTCCGAAACTGACAGAGAACCTGCCAGAGTGATCCCTATAAAGGGAGGATTCACGTCATATGCCAAAGGGGGTCTCCCTGAGAAAGCAAGAGTGTGTCCTGCAGTTCCCAAGAAGTAGTAGACGGATCAGCCAGTAGGAAAGGAGAGAAGTGAAGTATAATTACAGAGGTCTGGGGATAGGTATAGTTCCTAGCCAGGGGTAAGAGTTATTTAGAGGGTTTTGCCTGGAAAAACAGAAAGGAGCCCGTTGTGGTAGACGAATGTTGGAGGAGATGGGTCCTCCTATAGCTGGTCTTTTATGGGTAAAAGTGAGATTTGAAATGATGGAAGTTAATATTATGTCAGGATTCTGGATTTGATTAGTTGAATATAAGTAATGTATATATGATAAAAAGAGAGGTTCTCCTCTGTTTGTGTGATAAAGAGAAGTGTCTATGTGAGTCCATCGATCTGTGGAAATGGGGACTGCCAACCCCCCAGGCGAAGAGATATGATAAACAGATTCAACAATCATTAGCCAGGAATTGAACAAATGATGTGTTAGATTCAGAGTTTTGAATAAGTAGGCAAGGTTTGGGGTAGAAGGGTATATAGGCAGGGTAGTAATGCAATGCTTGGACTTCAAAAGAAAAAAGACCAAGAGTAAAATCATGGCGAGACGCAAGATGCCTCGTGTTTAGGTGGAGAATGAGGATAAGAACCCAGGTGTAGAAATACATTTGAGCTGGTGTGAAATCTATTAAATGTCCTTGGAGCCAAAGATCAGTTGGGAAGTCAAGGGGGATGGGGAGACCAATGATGATAGAGGTTCCTGGAAAGGCAAGAGCTTGTGATACTATGTGTAGAAAAGTGGGTAGTGAGTTCATGTATGCTAAGACTAATTACAGTAAAAGAAGACCTCAAAGGACAAAAACTATGAAGAAGTAGGTAAAGCAGAGAGAAAGCTTTTGGACGACAGTCCGCTCATGGGGAGACACAGAGTAGAGCCCTGTTCTGAATAGGGTAAACAGAGGGAATCCAAGTCCGATTAGAAACCAGTGCAGCCGGGCTCGGTGTCTCAGTCTGTAATTACGCTCCTTTGGGAGGCTGAGGTGAGTGGATTGCCTGAGCCCGCAGGTTCGAGACCTGCCTGGGCAGTGAGACCGCATCTCTACAGTAAATCAAAAAATCAGCCGGGCGTGGTAGCGCATACCTGTAATTCCGGCTACTTGGAAGGCTGAGGCAGAAGGATGGCCAGAGCCCAGCAGGTCG
>NW_007186548.1:0-1555 GCF_000164805.1 Carlito syrichta
TGTGTGTGTGTGTGTGTGTGTGTGTGTGTGTGTGTCTGTAAATTTCTTAGAGAAGAAAGACTATACTGAATCCTTAGTATTGCCTTGCATTAATTCATTTACTGGAGCTGTAAATTTGAAATGTGGCTTAGTTATTTGTTTGTTCATCCGTCCATCCATCCATCCATCCATCCATCCATCCATCCATTCACACTGTGTTCACCAGTCCCTGGCCATAGGAAGTACTCAACAGATATTTGTTGGACAAATGAAGGAATGAGTGAACGTCCAAAAAAAAAATCAGAAGAATATGAAATTTAATTTAAAACTCTTTGTGGCAATGCAATATTGCAAAACAGTCTTGTGTTCTTTCATTTCAATGGATAACTCAGGGGGTAGTTTACAAAATAAAACCCACCACATTAACTCCTATTTAAATTGAATCATTAGAACTTATGAGCATCATACCAGCTCACAGCAGTTTACTCCTTACCGACAGGACTGTATATGGATACAACTCTGTAGGCAATTTGTACACTCTCAAAATGTGCATGTCTGGTACACATACCCAGTAATTTCACTTTCAGGATTTTAGCCTTTAGTAGGCTCCCACTTGTGTAAACTGACATTTTACAATAGGGTTGTGTTCACAGAGCATTGCTAATAACATTAAACATGAGAAACAAATGTCCAGCCTAGAGGACAGTATAGTCATATGATGGGATACTATCCAGCTATTTTTAAGTAAAATAAGCTTTAAATATGTTGTTGGGAATGATGCCCAGGATATAACATTAAGTGGGAAAAAAGCACATAAGCTTGAATATTTTTTTATATTCTTATACCACTCGGGTAAGAATTCATAAGAAACTGGTAAGGGGTTGCCTCCAAATTGTGGAAGAGAAGTAGGGAATACAATGAATTCCTGTATTCCCCTTTGTGCCTACTTTGACTATTTAAAAAACTAACAGAACTTAATTTCAAAAGTCAAATAGTAGAGAAGGGTTTATAACAACAAAGGGAAATTTCTTTTCTCCATCCTTAGTCCCATCCTTCAGTAGTAACTACTTTTACCTTTTGCTCTCTGGAGGTTATCTCAAATAAAATGTTCATTTAGTCATTTCTTGCATCAGCAATTTTCTATATTATCTGTTGATTTTCTGTTCTAATGAGAAGACTTAGCTTACTATAATTCCGACCACTTTTTCTCCCACTTTTAAAAATATACTTATATCACATGTTAGTCAGGATGCAGTAGGTAATGCTGCAGTAACACACAACCCCAAATCTCAATGACTGCTATCAAGAAAGGTTTGGGCCGGGCTTGGTAGCTAGGCCTGCAATCCCAGTACTTTGGGAAGCCAAGGTGAGTAGACTGCCTGAGCCCGCGGGTTCTACAATAAATCAAAAATTAGCTGGGTGTGGAAATGCATGCCTGTAGTTCCAACTACTTGGAAGGCTGAGGAGCAAGATCGCCGGAGCCCAGCAGGTCGAGGCTACGGTAGCCGGGAGCGGCCACTGCACTCCAGTCTGGGTGACAGAGTGAGACTCCAACTCAAAAAAAAAAAAAAAAAAG
>NW_007186549.1:0-600 GCF_000164805.1 Carlito syrichta
CAACAATGTTGGCTAGTCACAGCTTTCAGTTGTTATCCTTACGTGCTTCTGTTTTGGCTCTGTTCTTGTTATAATTGGCTTCTGTTTCTTATTAAAATCCTGCTCTGAGCTGTGGACTTTGGGTTTGTGGCTGGCACTTCTGGCTCCCATCCTGGAATCCTGAGCCTTGGTGTCTTGTCATTCTTGGCAGTTTCTCCGGTGAGATACTTAGGACCCATCTGTGGTCTTGGCCCATCGGTGCCCTCGGTGGGAAGAAGCTCTGGATGCCTGTCACTTAACTCAGTGCCTGGCTAATGAAATATGTATCCAACGATGTGCCCCTCTCTTCATTGGGCCTTACCCTTGATTGGTACCACTACTGCCAATTAGCCAGTCTTGGGTAGTCCATCTCTCCATCCTTTGCCAGCTGCTTGTTGTATATTGTTGTGGGAACACAGAGAGGCTGTGACACCAAAGCTATCTTAGGAAGTAGCAGTTTTATTAGTGCCAGCGCGACTCCGTGGGCTAATGCTCCCAGGCTGAGCAACCCAAGGAGGGAGGAGAGGGGTCTTATACCTTAGTTTAGGTAAGGAAGGGGGTCGGGTTGTGTGACACTACATT
>NW_007186550.1:0-926 GCF_000164805.1 Carlito syrichta
GGTCGAGGCTGCGGTGGCCGGGAGTGGCCACTGCACTCCAGTCTGGGCGACAGAGTGACAGAGTGAGACTCCAACTCAAAAAAAAAAGACCCTGTCTCTAAGAAAAGAAAAGGATGAAACTCAAATATATGTGTATTCATTTTTAAATCATATATGCACACTATTGTTGCAATATCGTATGCATACTATAAAGCATATCCCTCAGGCCTCCACAAGTAAAGGAGACTGAATGATCTCCATGGTCCCTTTTGCTCTACAGCTCGAATGCGGGAGCTCTCTGGGTTTCCTCGTCTGTACAGGCTATATTGTCCTCCTTAATAATTCATTCAACAAATATTTAAAGGACACCAGCTGTGGGCCACTGTAGTGAGTGCTGGGATACGGCAAGGAACAAGACAGGCCCAGTCCCCACCCTCAGTGGTTCAAATGGTTCTCCTGTGCATCGAATGAAATGACACTGCTGTTTTCAAATATTGGCAATTCCATATGGTTCAGACTGTGAGTTGTGAAAGTGACCAGATTAGGGGAAAGTGCCACAATTCATGCATTCCACCAACATGTGTTGGGCCCCCTGTCACGTATCAGAGGAAAGAGACACAACAGTGGAGTATACAGCCACAGTCCCTCTCCTCATGATGCTTCATCAATTAGGAGAGGTATGCTTTAACCAGTGATTGCACAAATCAATAGAGAATTACAAATGTGTTGAGAACAGCGATAAGAAAGTCATGTCTGGAATGGAGGAAGGAGGTCTCTGATGGAGTCCGCAGCATTGTGGAAGGGATCCCTGAGGAAACAGCATTGGAGCTGAGCTCTGAAAGTGGAGTAGGTATAAATTAGGTACCAGAGGAGAGGAAGAGCTCTCCTAGCAACAGGTGCAAAGGTCCTGTGGCAGCAAGGAACATGGAAAATTTGAGTAGCTGGAA
>NW_007186551.1:0-1109 GCF_000164805.1 Carlito syrichta
CCCACATTAGGACTTGCAGGGATCCCCAGGAGACTGCTGGTGCTTCAGGTATTATCATCTGAGAGGGGGTCTTTTACTCCCAGGTACAATCAAGTACCAGGCCAGAAGATGAGTTATACAAAATGGTACTACCTATGAGATGAACAGATATGGTGTGAATTTTAATGCCACTTGGTTATAATAACAAAAGGAAGATAAAATATGTGCCATAAAATATCAACCTCTTAGCCTTATTATTCTGCTTATTGTTTTCCCTAATATTTTGTATCTTTTCTTACCATGGATTACTGAATTTAAAAATAAGTATATATATACAGTCTGCTTTACTAGATTTATTTATCATTGGTGGTTCATTGCACAAACTAAAGAAAAGCTTTCACCATTTTCTTTAATTAAAAGATTCAAAAAAAAAATTAAATTTCACTCCTGTGGGAAACTGCCTTAAAAAATGTTCCCACTGAGTCCTTTAATGGACACTCTTGTGTTTCATATCTCTCATAAAAGATCTTGTTCATTCACTCAACATATTTATTGAACATCTACCATGTACCAGTTTCTCTCCCTTCCAGGCGTTGAAGTTACAAGAATGGTTCTTGCTGTCCTGGAGGGTATATTCTAGTGAGGAAGACTGAATCTGAGCAAGATAAAATTATTTTTCAAGTCTCTAAAAAGATGAACAGGGTGTTATTATGAAGATTAATATGATGTGAGTTAAGAAAATAACTGTTAAGAAGAAGGCCTACAAGAAGTCTGAGACCAGCCTAGGCAAAATAGCAAGACTCTATCTCAACAAAAAATAAAAACATTAGTTGAGCATTGTGGCATGCTTATAGTCCCAGCTACTCAGAAGATTGAGATGAGAAGACTGCTTGAGCCCAGGAGTTCAAGGTCGCAGTGAGTTATGACTGCACCACTGCACTCCAGCCTAGGCAACAGAGAAAAAAGAAAGGAAGGGAGAGGAAGGACGGATGGAGAGAGGTGGGGAGGGAGGGAGATGGAAAGTTTAAAGTCGATAAATCAGTTAGGAAAGATTGTTTCCTGAGGTGACCAATGAACCAACACTTGAATAACAAGGAGCCACTGTGCGAAGAACTAGAGAAAGAACATCC
>NW_007186552.1:0-845 GCF_000164805.1 Carlito syrichta
GAATTCTGCTGGAAAGCCATCTGGTCCAGGGCTTATTTTTGTAGGTAGTTTTCTTATTACGAAGTCAACTTCCTTGATTGTTATTGGTCTATTTAGGGTCTCAATTTCTTCTTGTTTCAACCTAGGCAAGTTGTGTGATGACAGAAAATCCTCCACTTCAGAAAGATTTTCAAGTTTGTTTCCATACAAGTGTACATAGTAATCTCTAATGATCTTTTGTATTTCTTCAGGATCTGATGTGACTTCATCTTTTGTGTTTATGATTGTCTTTATTTGACTTTTTCTCTCTTTTTCTTGGTCAGTCTATCTAGGGGACCATTGATCTTGTTTATCCTTTTGAAGAACCAGCTTTTTGTTTCATTGATTTTTTTGTGTCATCTTTTTGTCTTCTATGTCCTGGATTTGGGCTTTTATTTTGGTGATCTGGATTCTTCTGCTGAAATTAGGGTTTTTGTGGTCTTGCTTTTCCAGCTTTTTTAGGTGACTTCTTAGGCTGTTAATTTGTGATTCTTCCATTTTCTTCATGTGCGTTTGTAGGGATATAAATTCCCCTCTTACTACAGCTTTAATGGTGTCCCAGAGATTTTGGTAAGATGTTTCTTCATTTTCATTTGTTTCCAGGTATCTTTTAATCTCTGTTTTGATTTCATCAATGACCCAGGAGTTGTTTAGCATCATACTGTTTAATGTCCATGTCTTTGTTGGTTTTGGGGGGAACTTGTTGGTGTTAATGATTATTTTTATTCCACTGTGATCCGAGAAGGTGCATGGTAAAATTCAGTCCTTTTAAATTTGCTTATGCTTGATTTATGGCCAAGTATGTGGTCGATCTTAGAGTACGATCG
>NW_007186553.1:0-1091 GCF_000164805.1 Carlito syrichta
GACACAGAGCCTGCTTCTTCAAGTAGTTGCAGGTTCTTCACATTTGATTCTGAGATTAAAAAGCCGAATTTGAAATAAGAATAGTAATATATATTATCAAGATGCTTTTCTGCTTAGGGTGATAGGTTTTGCAAAGCTTTGTTGTTATATGTATTTTACTGTGTATTTTTCTTTCTTTTAGGAGATAGTATTTTAGGTGCTGGTTCCTGTGGTGGTGTTCCTATCGTTTTTTCTAGAAACAGTGGTCTGGTGTCTATTAGTTTGAGGGAAAATGCATCCATATTAGCAGAAGACCTGGAAGATTCCTTGGCATCTTCAGTTGCTGGACCAAACAATGAGGTAATGTGATTTCATAAGAATTTTTAATTTTTATTTGTTTATTTTGTTTTTTTCAATTTTTGGAGATGGGGTCTTGCTCTGCCACCCAGACTAGAGTGCAGTGGTGTGATTATGCTCACTGCAGCGTCAAACTCGTAGCCTTAAATGATCATTCCTCAGTAACTGAGATCAATCCCAGTAACTGAGATTATGGGTGCAAACCACCACTCCTATCTAATTTTTATTCTTATCAGTGTATTTACACAAATGCGTTAAAAAGTCAGACAGTTTTCATGATGAAAACATAGTTTTTAAAATCTTCCTCATCCTTGCTGTCCTCTTTCCCAGAAGCAACTAGTTGTTGAAGCCTTTTAGCTATTTCGCTTGGTATTTTTCTCCTTATTACTAAGTAATGTGTGTATATTGCTGTCTCCTGACTCATCAGTTTTCAACATCTGTTGGCTTCCTATTATAGAAGATGAGTTTTGGGTTAATTTATACTCCTTCCCCTGCCTTTATCATTCCAGCATAAATTGCTTCCATTGTAATGACAATGTGAATGTTGTACAGTTTGCTGAGCCAAATAATATACTGATGATCTTTCCTTTATTGTACAACTGTGTGTGACTCTTGAAGGGTATAGTGACCTAAATTTTATTTTATTTTATTTTATTTTTTATTTATTTAATTTTTTTGAGTTGGAGTCTCACTCGGTTGCCCAGACTGGAGTGCAGTGGCCGCTCCCGGCCACCGCAACCTCGACCTGCTGGGCT
>NW_007186554.1:0-935 GCF_000164805.1 Carlito syrichta
CCATTTGTATACCTAACCCTAAATTGTACCTCACATCTTTAAAATTAAAAATTAAAAAAAAAAAAAAATCAACGGTCCTGGAAATGTTTTCTAGAACGTCTCCAATCAGCAATTTTTTTTTGCTAGAACACAATTCTAAAGTGCACCAAATACTAGTTTATAATTTCCATTTAGTTAGAAAAACATAAGCCTGTTTTTATAATGAGTGTTTGAAAAAAGAAAAACTCTAAGTGCCAACTGGAGGCTAGTATGTGTCTCACTGCCGAAAGCCTTTTAGAAACTGACTCCAAATTGCAGGGGCGCCACATTCAAGTCAAGAGGTGGCCTGCTTGATTTAGGTCTTAGGGACATACTGAATATTTTTCAACCAAGTCTCTTCTAATTCTGTGAATAACTTACCTCAGGACTGAACAAACTTTTCCTTGGCCAGATAGTAAATATTTTTAGGTTTTGTAGCATATGGTCTTTGTCAAAACGAATGAACTTTGCCATTTCACCACAAAAGCAACCAGAGACAATAGACAAATGAATAGGCATGCTGTGTTTCAATAAAACTGTTTTATTGGGGGCAGGGGGAGTAAGCTGTGGGCTGAATTCGGCCTGTGACTTTGGTTTGTTTACTCTTGGTCAGAGCCAATGTTAGGAGATGAAGTTTCTTGAAACTCCTGTATCCATTGATAGGAACTGGAGTCTTAGTCAACTTATATGAAGTTGGACCTTTGCAAGACCTGGTTTTCTTGATTATAGATAAGCCATGTTCTGGAACCACTATACACTATCCGGCTGCCAGGAAGTAATCAACCAGAACTGTGTGAGAAGAGTTTGTGGAGCTGGGGGCCTGGTGAACTCAATTGGTTCTTGCTTAAGGACCAATGTTAATGGGTGGTTGAGTGGTCCACCCACATTGTGGACTTTTCTACTTTATTAGTACCTGC
>NW_007186555.1:0-830 GCF_000164805.1 Carlito syrichta
CCCTCCCCGGCTGCATTGTCTCCAGCCTGGGCACCCCGGCATCAAGCCGCCGGTCACACAAGGGAGGCTCTGGGCACCCGCCCCTCAGAGACGCTGTTCCATTTCTGGCTGAAAGTCCTCTGTTGGGTCCCAGCGCCACTCTCGCTGTCTAGAGCCTGCCCTTTGGAACTTTGGAGCTCTGGAGCTCAGGCACACAGCGTGAGACCCCAAGCCAGAGGACCCAGACAAGCGGAGAAAAACAGATCTGCTTAAACTGCCTTGCCATTCTCCAGGCAGAGACTTCCATTGCCCTGCCCACCTAGCAACAAACTTTACCTCATTTCCTAAGGCCAGGTATTGCAGCGTGCGGGGAAGTTTTGGGTCCCTGCTCCCTCCAGCTCTCTCCCCGGCCCGGCACCCGGCACCGCAGGTCGCACAGGGAGGCTCTGAGCGCCCGCCCCTCAGAGACACCAGTTCCATTACTGGCTGAATACTCTGTAGGGACCCAGTGCCACTCTCGTCATTTACAGCCTGCCTTTTGGAACTTTGGAGCTCTGGAACTCCAGGTCCACCCTGGCTGAGGCACACAGCGTGAGACCCCAAGCCAGAGGACCCAGACAAGCAGAGAAAAACAGACCTGCTTAAACTGCCTTGCCATTCTCCAGGCAGAGACTTCCATTGCCCCGCCCACCTAGCAACAAACTACCTCAGCTCCTAAGGCAACAGTGTGAAACAGGAGACAAAGCCCCACCCCTATGCTGCAACGAAAAACAAAAGGGAGAGGCTGGAATCGGAGATCACCGATGTCCTCTAGTCTGATCACTTATTTTGACCTATGATTTTATCATGAA
>NW_007186556.1:0-521 GCF_000164805.1 Carlito syrichta
CTCTGCTCTCTCTCTCTCTCTCTCTCTCTCTCTCTCTCTCTCTCTCTCTCTCTCTCTCTCTCTCTCTCTCTCGATTTCCTATTGGTTCTGTCTCTCTGGAGAACCTTGGCTAATACCTATCTTCACATGTTGTGAAGAACATTTGCACGTGAAAGAAATTAAATTCTACTGGGATCAAGTTTCTGCTACTTTGTGGGTTTCTCTTTTGTTTTGTTCTGTTTTTCTAATATAGCTGAAACTAAGCCTACTCAGCACAGCAAAAAAGATCTTCTTTCACTATAATTTTAGGAATAAGTTCCTCTATTCTGTACTTGTAATACAAATAAGAAAGTCAAATATACATCAAAATACTGAATTACTCAGTATACCCAATATCCACTAGATATTGTATATGTTTTTCTAAATTAATTCTCCAGTTTGCTTAATTGGGGGTCTTGTATTAATATGGTATGTATCATCATTTTAATTTGACCTAAAAGGCTGGCTCATAGATGAGTTTCTTGTTTTGTTTTGTTTTGTTT
>NW_007186557.1:0-1799 GCF_000164805.1 Carlito syrichta
CCTGGAAGGATTCAGAATGATTGTAGCAACATGACAGGTATGTGTGAGGTGATCTCTTCTTCCACACTCTACTGTAGTTCCTAGCGAACAACAATGAAATCCCATCTGTATTTATAGCTGGCATCAATGCATTGACACTATTGGTGCCTAATACTTGTCAGACCATCATAAAAAGGAATATCACAGCTATCTCTTTAAGTTACAGGTTGCTGCCACACAGGTGAGAAGAGTATATGTTCACTAGTCACTTTGTATAGACATGATCTTCTCAGGCTGCCTGAATCACAACAGTATTTATCTTCAGTCCACATTGTGGTAAAGTCAAACGTTATCACTGGGGATTGGGGGCAAGATGGGGATGGAACTGGTTGGAGTGTGTGAGTTACTGGATGGATGAGTGTGCATAAGGATAAATCTGCCTGCCTGCGTGTATGCAAGCAGGTGAGAGAATGTCTGACTAAGGGGAGATATGGGATCAAGCACCTGGAGCTTCCCTACAGAAGTAGTTGCATTGACCGCTGCTCTGAATTTGGTGCCCCCCACAAGGAAGAACATCTGCCATTCTTGTGGCCTCTCTCAGGAAATGGCAGCAGAAGTCTGCTGCCTGTCTGCACCTGGCACATGGTGCACACCACCACCTGTGGCAGGAGGTCAGGCACCGGCAGCAAGGACCATGCAGAGCGTGGAGAGCAAATCTGGAGCTGAGCCCCGCTGTAGAAGACAATGCGGGTTAACACCATTTTCTCAGTCCTGGAACATGGCCAGATACCTCGTTTAGCTCACCCTGATATGAGCAGCCCTCTTCCTGAGACTGAGGGGCGATCTTCACACTTCTCTGGGATCGGCCATCATTGGCCCAGAGGGGATACTTCAATTGCATGATACCAGAGAAACCGATGTCCCATCTCCCACACTGGCCACACAGAGACATGTACAATGGGCGTGAGAGAGCTAGCAGCAGATGAGTCACCTCTCTCTCCCCAGCAGTCCATGGAGTGTCTGACCCATGAGGAAAGCAGTCTGATCGACCTGCACTGAGAGCAAAGATAAGGGTCTACAGACTGAAACCCACTCCCTATCGCAGTGAGCAAAAGGCTGCGGTGTTGGGAAACACCAGTTAAAAAAAAGAAAAGAAAAGAAAAGAATTTGTAGTTCCAGGAATGGCCACAAGAGAGAGCTTATTTAAAAAAAAAAATAATTTCTCTTTCTTTATTTGCACCTCTTTCCATACATTTCTTTTGGTATGTTTCTTCCGATTAGATTTATTCTTTTTTCTCCATCTGTTTTGTGTACGGGTATTTTTTAGGGTGAGCGTATCTTTGTTTTGTTTGTTTCTTTGTTTGTTTATGGGTTACTTTGCTTGCCTGTTTGTTTTTCTTCATCTCCTTCTTTCTCTCTGTCTTCCTTTCTTCTTCCTTATTTCTTTCTCTCTTATTTTCCTTTCTCTTATCTCATTTTGGTTTCGGGGGGGTATATATATGCTCCCACTGCATGGACATATTGTAAGGTGGTGGGAAATGGGTTCCAGGGTCCCACACCACCATCAGCAGACACTGAGATCTGCAGGTAGCTTATGAACTGTATCTCCTCTCATTGCACCTTAATCAAAACTCAAAACTGCAAAATGACAGCACAGCTCTCCCCCCCCCAGCCTGGCTTCAAAATTCAACAAATCTAGAGGCTCAACCTAAGAAAGAATTAGGGGTTGAACAAACATAAGTTAAAGCTATCTGCCCTATCTCTGAGCAATGGAATCATAGAGCAATAAAAAGAAGGAAGCGAGGAACCCATCACAAATG
>NW_007186558.1:0-3072 GCF_000164805.1 Carlito syrichta
AACAGTTTTTGAACTCATTAATTTTGATTTCTTTTAGTGCTTCTGCCGTTTTTTTGTTTATTTTGTTCTCACCTCTTCTACTTGGGCAAAACGTTTTGCTTTGGGGACTTTTTTCATCCAGGGAAACAACAAAAAAAAAGTCGCTTGTGGTGAGACTCAGTGAACAGGGAGGATGGGGCATGGGGCTTATGCGGTCTTTGCTCAAAAACTGCTGAACACTCAGCACAGTGTCAGTGGGTGTGCTTATAAATCACCCATCAAAATGGACATAGATGCAGTAACAATCTCCAAAAAAATTCACTGAAACTGAATGCAACCTCTCACAGCATTGCTAGCTGGAAGAAACCTATACTGCAAGAGGTCCGAGCCCCCAGAAAATGATTTGGATTTCTTTGGGGTCCCCCCTATACATATATATGCATGTGTAACTATATGCATACATGTGTATATGTATGTTTATATATATGTGTGTTTATATATATCCAGCAAAATAGAGATATAAAAAATTCTTCAACATAAAACTTGTAGATAGCCACATAATTGATGATAAAAGACCAAATGCCTTCCTCATAAGAAACACTATTATCACTTATATTCAGTGGTACAGTATGGATTCTAGCCAATGCAAAAAAAGTAAAAAATACTTTTAAGAGGACAAATAATTTTCTATTTGACAAATCCTACATAGCCTAAATAAAACTATTAATATGCATATTCATCATGGTTACAGGGTATTAGGTAGACACATATAAATCAGTTTTGTATTTATTTATTCTCAATAGAATTTTAGAAGCAAATTGCAAGAGAAAACTATTTACAATGTCCAAAAATATTAATTCCTTAGGGGTGTGTTTGACAAAAATTTTCAAGGACCTTGTCTTGATTAAAAAAACAAATTTTTATCAACAAGTTCTGCTTTGATAATTTATACTAACAAAAAAACCTTGTTCAATTACCCCATGTACAAAAAATGAATCACGATAGATCATACACTAAAATCCAAAAGCATTCACTATTAAGCTCAAGAGAATCATAAAACATTAATGGTGTTTGCCTAGACAAAGAATTCTCACATGGACCAAAGAAGTCATGGAGCACAAACTAAACACAAAACCTAAAAACACAGAAAATAAAATGCATTGATGGCAAAATGTTTAAAAATCTAAATAGTTGGAGACATATGCCATACTCATGGATCAAAATATTTTGTACTTTTAAGATGTCAGTTTTTCTCAAATGAATCTGTAAATTCAAGGTTAGGACACCTAAAATCTCAGCATACTTTTCACATTTTCTCAGTACATTTTTTAATAGAAATATGCATGCTAATAAAATTTATGTAAAATAATGAAAGACATAGAATGTCAAAGACAACTCTGGAAGATAACAAAGTTTAAGACCATCCAATACCATATTTTAACATTGATTTTAAAGGTACAGTAAGCATGGAACTATAGTTTTGTTATAAAGATTGGCATATAGATCAATAGAACAGAATAAAGAGTTTGAAAATATTTTAGACATAGATTGCAATCGATTTTCAATGAACATACTAAGAGAATTCAGTATGAAAAAATATATTTTATCAACAAATTCTGCTTTGACAATGTATATTAAAAAATGAACCTTATTCAACTAATCCATGTACAAAAAATGGAATCAAATGAGATCACAGAGTAAAATTCAAAGATTATTAATTATTAAACTCAAGAGAAATGTAAAGGAAAATGTTTATGGCATTTGCCTAAACAATGAATTCTCAAATGGGCCAAAGAAGTGAAGAAGCAGAAGTGGAACAAAATAAATTGAAATTTCTCAAAAGACACAGTCAAGAAACTTAAAAGGTAAATACAATCAGTAAGAAAATATTTTCAAAACATACAGCAAGACTTTTTATCTAGAATATGGTAGGATCACATATAACTCAAAAATACGAATTCAAATTACTCAATTATATATTAAAAAAAAAAACTAAAGTGTTTGGACAGACATTTTGCTAAAAGAAATGCGTGGATGGCAATAGAGTATGTTAAGGATGCTCAAACATCATTCATTGCTAGAAAAATACAAAATAAGCTGAAATGCTATTCCACTACATGCCTTCTATAAAGGTTAAATTTAAAAGTTTGGGCATGTCAAGTGTTGCTAAGGATGTAGAACAACTTAAATTCACCTACACTCTTGGTGGAATTGTAAAATAGTTTAAACTGCTGAAAAACGTTTGACTACTCATTTGAATCGTTAACGTTCATGTGCCCTATAATCTTGGCATTTCACTCATGGGAGAAATCCAAGAGAAAAGCAAAAGCATGTCCAGAGAAAGACTAGTACATGGACATTCACAACAGCTATATTTATGAGTGACAAATAATTTCAAAAAATTAAGTGTTCAATGACAGGTGAGTGAATAAACAAATAGCACAATAAAATGTAACCCAGCAATAAAAAACAACAAAATATCGATACATGAAAACTAAATATGAATAGGAAAATAATTATACTAAGTGAAAGAGAGACAGTTCAAAAATGGTACATATATACGTATATAACTTTATAAAATACAAAACAATTAATTCATAGTGACAAAAGGCAGGGTAAGTACTCTTTTGGAACAGGGGTTGAGTGAGGTGGTAAGAAGAATGGAAATACAGAGGTGCAGGAGGAAATTTCTGGGAATGAAATAAACATTTATTATCTTTATTGTGGTGAAGGTTTTACAGGTTTATAGACACTGGTAGTCATCAAATTGTACATATGTTATTATGACTCAACATATAATCATAATTCAATAAGGATATAAACAAGTTGATACAGGGAGAGGATAAAAGTAGGTCACATAAATTGACCAAGACTGGCTGTGAATTGATGAGCATTTAATCTGGGTTATGAATGTATTGAGGTTTATCATACGTACTACTCTTCATTTTTTACAAATTTAGATTTTCTCCTAATAAACATGTGTAGATGAATATGACCTACTTTGTTTTTATCAGTTAACCAGCTATACCATTCAGCAAAATATGAGTAATGCTATTTATGATTACCTAGAAGATATTTGCAGAAATGAATAGC
>NW_007186559.1:0-1534 GCF_000164805.1 Carlito syrichta
AGACCCAGAGTTGAGAGAGAAGGTGGCTCAGAGGAACCCAACTGGAATTTGGTCAAGGACAGAGTCGTTGTCATGCTGGGTTAATCGGGTCCTTTATAAATGCTGATTCTGGTGCATAAAGTGATGTGTGTTTTGAAAGTGGGAAGCATTTTGAGTATTTAAATGAGAGCGCAGTTGTGGCAAAAAATGAGCGCAGCAGTTTATTTTAAGCAAGATGAAGCACTAAATCATTTTTATACCAATAGGAAGCATTCCTGAAATGATCAATTCCCGGGAAAGTATGATTCAGACACATCAATGCAGGGACAGATTGGGAAATGATTTCAGTGATCCTTTGTGTCTAGCTTTGCTGAAAGAAATGGTGTTGGTAGCTTAAACCAGATTTAGAAAAGGGAAGGAAAATAAAGTGCTTTGGGTTCATTGAAGTAAAGTGATATCCACGGTCCCTCTTGGGTCCTCGGTTATCGACTGACTCACACTGAATTGGACAAACTTCCATCCCGCCCCACTCACTTTTTAAGCTTAAGGTATAAACGTTTCCCTGAAAATTTCTGCTCATGCCTGTAATCCCAACACTTTGAGAGGCGGAGGTGAAAGGATTGCCTGAGTCCAGGGGCTCGAGACCAGCCCGGACAACTTGGCGAGACCTTGTCTCTACAATATGTCAAAAAATTAGCCGGGCGTGGTGGTGCACGCCCGTAGTTCCAGCTACTTGGAAGATTGAGGTGGAAGGATCACCTGAGTCCAGCAGGTTGAGGCTGCAATGGCCTTGGGCGTGCCACTGCACTCCAGCCTGGGCGACAGAGTGAGACTCCAGCTCAATAAAGACAAGAAAATTTCTATTTTTCTTTTTTTTCGCTTGCCGGTCATCCCCAGGGGGCAGTCAGCCACAGGCTCCGGATTCAAGTTCAGAGCCGTCTCATATTAGCCGTGTGACTCAGTTTCCCTCGCTATCAAATGGAGGTGATCCTAGCACTGCCTCACGAGATCAGGGGAACAATCCCATGACAAAGCTGGGCACAGCTCCTGGTACCCTTGGTGTAACTGGTGTTTATGGTTGACACTGTCTTCGCCCTGGGGTCTGCCTGTGTAGGAAGCCTAGCCAGTGAACACCTCTTGGTAAATTTAAAGTGAAACTGTCCTTTCCCCAACTTGCCCACAATGCAAGTTGTGGCATGCAACTCGGCGTGTCTCTAAATACCTTTTTTCTCGGATCATGAGGTTAAGGATGAGTTTGCCGCACTTAATCCAAGAACTCAAGAGACCCTGTTGATGCTTCTTTTTTAATGGGATCATCTAACCTTCAGAATCCATTTGTCCCTTATGTATAAGCCCATGGACATTAAATGCAGAAAGGGCATAGAAACTGAGGAAACAGGCCAGGCTCAGTGGCTCAGCCTATAATCCCAGTGCTTTGGGAGGCCGAGTCGAGTGGATTGCCTGAGTCCACGGGTTCGAGGCCTGCCTGGGCAACTTGGTGAGACCTCATCTCTACATAATCAAAAATTTAGCCGGGTGGGCTAGCACACACCTG
>NW_007186560.1:0-1288 GCF_000164805.1 Carlito syrichta
ACTACAATGGAATATCACTGCACAACTGTTGCAATTACTGTAATTAGAAATAAAAGCCAAAAATACCAGATGATAACAAGGATTCAGAGCAACTAGAATGTTCACTAATTAAAGGAATGCAAAATGGCTGAACCAGTTTGGAAAAAAAAATTAGCACCTTCATATAAGGTTAAAAACATATTTGTATTAACTATTTAACCCAGTAATCCAATTGCTAGGTAGTTACCTTAGAAAACCAAGAACATATCCATACAAAAACCTAGATTTGAATGTTCATAGCAGTAGTATTTATGATCTCCCCACACTGGAAACAAATCTAGTGTCGTCACATTCCGAATGAGTAAACAAAAGTGGTGGAAATTCTCTATCTACTGACTGCCATAGTAGTTAAACTATATACATTTTCTTTGTTCAAATTTAGTGTTATAACAAAATATACAATAGGTCATTGTTTTGTATTCAACTGGGTAAATTGTGCGGATTCAAGTCTATATGTTTTTTTAATTTATTTTCAGGTCAGATAATTTTCTGAGCTTATCACCCATGTATCCAACTGCCTACTTGTTTTGTTTTCTTTTGCTTTTCTTTCAGATAGACTGCACACCATCTCCAAAACAGAAACCATTCTCTCTGTTGCCCCTTCCTCATATTTGTTTCCAATTCTTTGTTCCTCCTCTTATGCAATGGGATCAGTTGTCCAAACTGATTCTGGATACTGTGCTTGTGACCACAGATAGTAGACATTTCAAACATGTTTTTGAATGAATACATAAATTAAGGAATTCTGCTCCTGGAGATAGAATAAATGTCTGAATGGTACTAAAGAAAGCCTGCACCTCAAGATAAGCATCATAAAACAATAACTCTGCTGTTAGGTGCAAAACTGTGCAGTTAAGAGTACAGTGTGGGAGAAAGATCAAAGTTACACTGCTGTTGAGATGTACTGAATATTTTTAGAGAAATAAGAATAAATTGACTGAAAAAAATTGTCATAAACTCGTCCATGTTTATCTCCTTAAGTTTTATGCTCTGTATCCTAAATCTCATTTATAATTCTTATATCTGTCTCTACTTATGAATTCATAACTGCTTTGTTCTCTCAAAGGCACTCCATTTCTCTATATTTTATGCCCAGCTTTGCTAAATCAATTAAGTTCAATTGAATTTAGCTAAATAAGTCACAAAACTAAACCCAGAAAGACCACATTAACAAAGACATATTTGCTGCACTCACTCCCCAATGAATATTTAGTAGTATCCATATTTCCCTCAATCTGAAAGCTTACTT
>NW_007186561.1:0-779 GCF_000164805.1 Carlito syrichta
CCACACCAACCTCCTCATAATCCTTCTCAAGGGCAGCCATGTCCTCACGGGCCTCAGAAAACTCGCCTTCTTCCATCCCCTCACCCACGTACCAGTGAACAAAGGCACGCTTGGCATACATCAGGTCAAACTTGTGGTCCAGGCGGGCCCAGGCCTCAGCAATGGCTGTGGTATTGCTCAGCATGCACACAGCTCTCTGTACCTTGGCCAGGTCTCCACCAGGTACCACGGTGGGAGGCTGGTAATTAATGCCAACCTTGAAGCCAGTGGGACACCAATCCACAAACTGGATGGTACGCTTGGTCTTGATGGTGGCAATGGCAGCATTGACGTCTTTGGGAACCACATCGCCACGGTACAACAGGCAGCAAGCCATGTATTTACCATGGCGAGGATCACATTTCACCATCTGATTGGCTGGCTCAAAGCAAGCATTGGTAATCTCTGCTACAGAAAGTTGTTCATGGTAGGCTTTCTCAGCAGAGATCACAGGGGCGTATGTCGCCAGAGGGAAGTGGATGCGGGGATAGGGCACCAGGTTGGTCTGGAATTCTGTCAGGTCAACATTCAGGGCTCCATCAAATCTGAGGGAAGCAGTGATGGAGGACACAATCTGGCCTATCAACCTATTCAGGTTGGTATAGGTCGGGCGCTCAATATCGAGGTTTCTACGACAGATGTCATAGATGGCCTCATTGTCTACCATGAAGGCACAATCAGAGTGCTCCAGGGTGGTGTGGGTGGTGAGGATGGAGTTGTAGGGCTCAACCACAGCTGTG
>NW_007186562.1:0-544 GCF_000164805.1 Carlito syrichta
TTTGTGCACACTTCTGGTTGAACCCACAGGAAAGCTGGACACAGCACTAATTCCTGGGTCCGAGGTCCCAGTGAGCACTAATGTCATTGGGCTCTCCAGTATTGCCCTTGGGCAGTTAGGTCTGTCTGTTCAGTTTGTGTTATTGTCTTTATTTGTTCAGTGTTAGTCACTGTTGTGTCTGTCATTGCTATCGACATTGGGGCAGCAGTGCTCTAAGCCTGACACCCCTCTGCAACTGGTTTTGTGCCACTTCAAGGATTTCCAAGGAGTGGCACAGCAGTCAGGTTATCAGGTAAACCAAGGAAGCTTAACCACCTTTTGTTCCTTTAAATGGCCCACATTTCCTAATTGCAGCTGGCCACGGGAGGGGACCTTCAACCCTGCCATAGTGAGGAAGGTTCGACAGTTCATCTATCAACACCCAGACCAGATCCCGTACATCACGGCCTGGTACCTCCTGGTAATGCAGCAGCCATCATGGATGAAGAAAGCCAAAAAGAAAGCTAATTCTTCTCATGTTTTAGCCCTACAGGAAACTCCAAAA
>NW_007186563.1:0-450 GCF_000164805.1 Carlito syrichta
AAAGAAATGACTTCAGCCTTGAAACAAATGTTACTCCCTTCCTGGAGGTTTTTCTTTGAAGGTTTCCCCTCTATAAACATTGCAACATAAATTGTATCCTTACCCACTACACCTGCCTAATTAGCACATCTGCTTCTGTAAACTTGCTAGCTTGCTGATGTCAGCAAAATATTGCAATAAGAGCTCTGGAAAATGTCCGACTCTAACTTTAGCTAACCACAATGTAAGCTAGGACTACTTAAGGAAGCTCTGAGTGGCAGCTCGGGGCCGACTTGCTTGGAATTCTCTTCCTACAAGAGGTCACCAGCTGGCAGAGCCTTGACTAATAAACTTCTTTGTTAAAATTAAGTCGGTGGGCTGTTATTTAATCACTCAGACCCTACTTCATAGTCACCTGGGAATGAAGAGGATGGACAGTTTGAGCCCTGTACATACCTGGAGATGGCCCCA
>NW_007186564.1:0-1199 GCF_000164805.1 Carlito syrichta
CAACACCTTTTTGAGGCAACTTTTGATATTCCTGAATACTTGTTAATATCAACTGAGGTTATTTAGAAATAGACATGGTAATTTTTTAGTTCAAAATATGATAACTTTTGAGATTCTTTACCTATGATACTATACTTGCCAAAGTATGATAAAACTACATAGAATTAAACATATGCTTTTTTCCTGATCAAGACAGAGTAACAGGGCTTATGCTTACCTCTTATCAAGATTAATCCTCTTATCCAAAACAACAAAAAAAATGAGCAAAATATACAAATAAATTGTTTTTAAGGCACTGTTAGTTAGGCAAGGAAGAGCTGTGATTCCTGCGAGATGTGAATAAAAAAGAGATTAATTCTATGGGTACTTCAGCATACTTGAGAGAATTTCTCGAGCCTCACCCAGCAAAGGGAAATGCAAGCAGACCCTGGGGCACACCCTGAGATGAAGACATGGAACTGATAGTACAGAGTGTATAGATCATTAAAATAACTCAAAATATCCTAAAATCAACATCAGAAACTGAAAAAAATTGAATAATTACATTTAGAACAATATGGTATATATAAAAATTGCTAGACTAAAACCAACATTATCAATAATAGCACAAAGTATAAATGTCATTACAGAGTGTATGGATCATTAAAATAACTCAAAATATCCTAAAATCAACATCAGAAACTGAAAAAAATTGAATAATTACATTTAGAACAATATGGTATATATAAAAATTGCTAGACTAAAACCAACATTATCAATAATAGCACAAAGTATAAATGTCATTAACACCCTAAAGAAAAGGCGGAAAAATAAGATTTGATGAAAAAGTAAAACCCAATGTTATAAGCCCACTAGCATTTTATTTTAATTAAGATGATACAGTTGGTTATAAGGAAAAAAGAAGGAAAGCATTACAAAATGTTAACTGTGAGCAAAGAAAGTTGAAATGCTACACTAATTTTAAAATATATTATTTCAAGTCAAAGAATATTAACAGAAAAATCAAAGGTAATTTCACCATAAATGTTAATTCATCAAGAGAACACAATTTTAATGTTTATGCTTAGAACACCTCAAGATATATGAGGCAAAACTTAGTTGAGCCCCCAGGAGACATAGAAAAATTCACAACTGTAGTAAGATTTTGCTATTTAAATAATGGATCAGCAAATCAGAAAAGATAGAAAAGTTTTGGACAA
>NW_007186565.1:0-353 GCF_000164805.1 Carlito syrichta
AGAAGACAAAAAGAATACAAAAAATCAATGAAACAAAAAGTTGGTTTTTTGAAAGGATAAACAAGATCGATGGTCCCCTAGCTAGACTGACCAAGAAAAAGAAAGAAAAAACCCAAATAAGCACAATCAGAAACACAAAAGATGAAGTCACATCTGACCCTGAAGAAATACAAAAGATCATCAGAGATTACTATGTACACTTGTATGGAAACAAACTTGAAAACCTCAAGGAAATGGAGCACTTTCTGTCATCACACAACCTGCCTAGGTTGAAACAAGAAGAAATTGAGACCCTAAATAGACCCTTTTCAATCAAGGAAATTGACTATGTAATAAGAAAACTACCTACAAAG
>NW_007186566.1:0-429 GCF_000164805.1 Carlito syrichta
ATTCAGTTAATGGTGCTGGGAAAACTTCCTGACCACATGCAGAAGATTGAAACAGGCCTCGAACTATCCCCATGCACAAAAATCAACTCTAAATGAATTAGAGATCTAAATGTAAAACCTCAAACTATAAGATCTTTAGAAAATGCAGGAGACATCCTTATGGAAATTGGAACTGGCAACCAAATCCTGACCCAACCCCAAGTGCCCATGCCTTAAGAGATAAGATAGACCTGTGGGACCTCATCAAACTGACAGGCTTCTGTAAAGTGCAAATTAAAACAACACTGAGATACCACCCAACTTCAGTCTGAATGGCCATCATCCATAACTCAAAAAATAACAGATGCTGGAGAGGATGTAGGGAAAAGGGAACACTTCTACACTGTTGGTGGGACTGTAAACTAGTACAGCCTCTGTGGAAAACAGTGT
>NW_007186567.1:0-742 GCF_000164805.1 Carlito syrichta
CTCTGGGTTGGGGTCTCATGCTGTGTGCCTCAGCCAGGGTGGACCCGGAGTTCCAGAGCTCCATAGTTCCAAAAGGCAGGCTGTAAATGACGAGAGTGGCACTGGGTCCCTACAGAGTATTCAGCCAGTAATGGAACCGGTGTCTCTGAGGGGCGGGTGCTCAGAGCCTCCCTGTGCGACCTGCGGTGCCGGGTGCCGGGCCGGGGAGAGAGCTGGAGGGAGCAGGGACCCAAAACTTCCCCACACGCTGCAATACCTGGCCTTAGGAAATGAGGTAAAGTTTGTTGATAGGTGGGCAGGGCAATGGAAGTCTCTGCCTGGAGAATGGCAAGGCAGTTTAAGCAGATCTGTTTTTCTCCGCTTGTCTGGGTCCTCTGGTTTGGGGTCTCACGCTGAGTGCCTCAGCCAGGGTGGACCCGGAGTTCCAGAGCTCCAAAGTTCCAAAGGGCAGGCTCTAGACAGCGAGAGTGGCACTGGGACCCAACAGAGGACTTCAGCCAGAAATGGAACCAGCGTCTCTGAGGGGCGGGTGCCCAGAGCCTCCCTGTGTGACCTGCGGCTTGATGCCGGGTGCCCGGGCTGGAGACAATGCAGCCGGGGAGAGATCTGGAGGGGGCTGGGACCGGAGACTTCCACACACGAGTAGAACGGCAGCAGTGGGGGGAGGGGCGCAATATCTGGCCTTGCGTGGGACTGAAGTTCCCGGGCCTGCCCCCAGCGCGGTTGGTGGTGGGCTGGGGGA
>NW_007186568.1:0-743 GCF_000164805.1 Carlito syrichta
CTTCTTGAACTAATTCTGTAAATACAGGGGGTACCAAAAAAATGTATTGACATTTTAAGAGATGTTATCTATATATTACTTTTTGAAGCTGGATTGAATTATGGTAGCAATGTGTAGCATGGCATTTACTCAACCGAGCTTCCACCATTTTCGCTGACTATCCTGCCTGTCGCATGGTGATGCTAGCAGTCATTTGATTAATGCCATTTCTTGAGTGAATGTTGTACTTAAAATGTGTCTACATTTTTTGGCACCCCCTGCATTACAGTCTCCAGTGTGGGGCCCATGAGTTATCTGCCTCCCAGGAGTCACCCCTAGGTCAATATAACTTAATGTCTTCCAATAATCCTTTGCCAAAGGGTGTCTATGTGAGAATACATGCCTAAAACTTCAGTCAGTTTACAAGCCAGGTTTAGCTTTCACACTTCCTTGCCTAGGACCTCACAGCCCACCCGAGATAAATGACTGGGGGTCCTTCTCCTTTATCAGGTCTTTTGTGGCCATGTACCTTTCTACGTGTATGAAGCATTTTCAATCTTCCATAATATGTCAGATCTCTTCAAAGCTCCCTATGGTTGTCTAGTTATTCAGGATTTCCTTTTAAATTTCTGAACAAGCTCTTATTCTTAATAAGGCTGAAATCACAGCCTTATTCAGTGGTACTGTTCCCAGCAGATTGATATTGTTTAAGTCATCTAGTGGTAGGACTTTGTTTTCAGTGAGCTGAGTTCTGTGTCCAAACA
>NW_007186569.1:0-1116 GCF_000164805.1 Carlito syrichta
AAAGATTTTCAGAAAGGTAAGTATAGAGGCCCAGCTTTCTCAACTGGATAAAGAGCAGCTGTCAAAAACCTACAGCGCATCATACTTAATTGCAAAACACTGACTGCTTCCTCGTAAGCTCAGAATCAAGCAAGGATGTCCCCTCTGACAACGCCACGCCACAGAGCATGGAAGTTCCAGCTAACTCAATAATCAAGAAGAGGAAGAGATAAAATGGCTCCTATTTGCAGATGGCTTCATTCGCTCTGTAGAGAAGCTCGAGGAATTCACAAAAACACGAAGACGTGCCCAATGCCTGGTGTTGACATCACACGGCAATTATGTGAGAGGAAACCACGGAGGGAAACTGGGTGGAAGCCTCGTGGGCCCGTAGGATGCTCTTCGCCACTTCCTGCTCTACGATGAACACTACATGGGTGGACATGACAGTGTAGTATCCCATAAACCCCGCTCACCCCATACAAGGAAAGGGAGGAGGTCGGGAGATGTAGCGCTTCTTGCCGCCTGTGTCTCAGGTGGCCCTGAATGTGCTGCGGTCTGGCCCTGGTCCCAGATTTTCTCTGGCTGGTGGCCATGCGTAGAACTATCCTGCAAGTAACTTCTGTGAGCAATTAGGGCAGCCTGCCTTTATGTTGTGCTGAGGAAAGAAAGAAAGAGAGAGAGAGAAAGGGGGAGAGAGAGAAAGAGAGAGAGAGAGAGAGAAAGAAAGAAAGAAAGAAAAAGAGAGAAAGAAAGAAAGAAAGAAAGAAAGAAAGAAAAAGAGAGAAAGAAAAAGAGAGAGAAAGAAAGAAAGAAAGAAGGAAAGAGAAAGAAAGATAAAAAGAAAGAAAGAAAGAAAGGAAAAGAGATTCTTTCCTTAGATGTCTTATATTCTGGAAAAAAGATATTGCTTTGCCTGGAAATTAGCCTTTGGGAAAGATTTATGGACACAAAAAGCAACTCTAATTTATATAAAGCAGCTGTAATTTAGAAAAGGGCTAGCAATCTTAGCAAAGTTATGTATCCTTTCAAGCTTGGAAAATGCTTAATTAAAATCCGGCTGAGACCGCACACCAGCGTGTGTATTTGGAGTGCAAGGAGACGTGTCAGTAGCACCAAACCGCCCCCGGCATGACG
>NW_007186570.1:0-884 GCF_000164805.1 Carlito syrichta
AATTAAGCACCCATGTCATGCTGGAGGGTGACTGGAAGGATGAGTATATGGCCTTGTCAGCTCTACATAGGGAGGTGGGCTTTGCCTTATGTGAAGACTCATAAAGTGGGAAATTTCCTACTTTTAGGAAGGGAGTCAAGGCACTAGCAGACCCTACGCTTTCACCCACATTATGTCTTCTACCTATGGGTTGCTTGTGATAGATTTGTTTGCTGCTTATGAAACAGTCATAGTGAGATGTCGGTGACCAGCACTGACCAAGGGTGGGTTAGGACCCACACCAGAGAATCTGGACAGCGAGAAGAGACCACTCAGAGGCAGTTCTTCTGGGAACAGTCTGATCAGGACTGAAGCCAATTTTATTCAAACCTTTTCCAACTTATATACCATTTTCTATACCCTCCAGCAGTGTGATAATCACTTGCTAGGGGCGTACAAGTTCCGTGCTTTACAAACTATGCATCACAAGACCACCACGAGATCTGCAATTTCCAAGCAAATAATTCAAATTCCATGATGCCTGCCGTGCTTACATTAAGGTCACAGGTGCACAATTTCAATACAAATCGTTCAAAGTGTTTTCCATAATGTTCAATGAATCATTCATATTATACTCTTTGTTCTAAACCCTGATTAATACAAAAAACTTTTCTAAGTTAACTCTAGGTTCAGTCCAAGTTCACTGACTCCCAATATTTTTAACGATTAATATTATCAACTTAACACTATACTATAATCTATAAGTTTAGTTAAATGACTTAACTGTCAGTTATACTATTAACCTATTATGATTTAACGTATACCTTATAACTGAGTTAAAACTTATTCTTAAACTACAAACTTTACTATAATTCATATGTTTCATATGTCTAACCTTTAATTTT
>NW_007186571.1:0-1184 GCF_000164805.1 Carlito syrichta
ATGCTGGGGTCCCCAGCCTCCCGGGGGCGAGAGTCAGAGACCCACTGTAGATCTCCCTTGCAGAGGGCTTCAGACACCGGGTTGCCAGGTCGCCATCTTCTTAATTACTTTTTAAATTTTACTTCATCAATGACACCAAATCCCTTGTTATTTATTAAAATGCTAAAGACATTCAACCACGAATGAACAAAATATATCAACTCAAACCACAGTCTCATTTAAAGAAAAACAAATCTTTTCCTTCAATACTAACAGGTATTTAAGAAAAAAAACCAAATTAAACCCTTTAGTTTTGCCATAAACTTGTTTATCTGATCTCTCTTGAAATAGAAAAGAAATGTATTAGTTGGCAAGCACATCATTGGTTGGTACAAAGGATGAGTTGTTGAATTCTAGAACATATCGTTAAATAGATCCTTGACATCCAGTTTAATTTCTATTTTCCCAAACAGTTTCTATCATGTGATCCTGTCAGCCTATTTCTTAATGCATCTACATAGAGAAAAGCAAACAGAAACACACACACATTCACTCATCAAAAGAAGAAAACACTAAAGAATGGGCCATTAAAACAAAATTATGTCGGGGTAGTCCATGACGATGATTCAGTAATAAACATCTACAGGAACACAAAAAAGACACTATTACAGAATGTGTAGGTTGCATTCTACTATAAGAATCTGATATCTTTAACTTCCCTCTGATAATATCCAATAGCACCAACCTACAGAAACCTACAAATATTACAGGACTCTTCTCATTGGTTAGATTTTCACTAGTTACGTCTAATTCCCCCATTTTCTTCAAGTTAAATCTAAAATAAAAACTTTCTGTCTTAGTGAAAGGAAGCACTGTTCTCAACTGTAACTTATTTAGAATTATACAAAATATCATTTTCTAATAAAAAAATAAATCTAACTCTCATCCAACTTGCTTTCCAATTGGTTAAGATCCTCTATAATATAATATTCATAACAAGCTCTATTTTTGCCTTCTGTTTAAATTCTTTCAAAATTTCTAGGCTCCACACTAGGCTTAAGATTATTATATCAAAGAACTGAATCTCAGAAACAATGAAAAATATACTTTCCTTACAGATTCCACTTCAAATATGGACACCACAGGTCTCAATAGTTGAAGATATGTGCAAGTTCCTTTTTAAAAAATTTGTGTATACAACATCT
>NW_007186572.1:0-599 GCF_000164805.1 Carlito syrichta
CTGTCTGCTCTCCCAGGCGTCTGGGAGAGACCCATACTCTTCTTTTGGTTTTTCTTCATTTCTGTAGATTTTTCTCCCTTTACCCCTTTCCCTCCCCCTCTTCAATTCTGTTTTTGAGGGAAGGTGGGGTTGCTTTTATTTCTCTTCTGCAATGACCTGTTCTTCCTTATGAGGGTCTTCTGGTTTTGTTCACTTTTCCCTCTGCTTTACAGTCTGTCTATTCAGCAGTTTGCAGTCTTGGTCCGTTCAGAGAATCTCACCAGTTCACCTATGCCATCGCCATCTTGCCCCATCTCTCTTTGTTTTGTTTTTAACAGTTATGGGCAGGGGCCCTTTAAGAAATTTGGGAAAGGAAGTAAATACCCCTAGGTCACCTATGACTGGCAGAGAATGGTCAGCCTCTTGTGCTGGTGGACAGGTGGGGAACAGTGGCTTGATCTCAGGGATCACCCAGCTCTGGGGGACTCCAAGCACAGCACCCAATCTGTTTACATTATTTCAGCAAGCAGTTCATCCTCCCAGCACCCCTGGTGAAGGGCTGCACCCCAATACACGCTGTGTGTCTCTGAGTCGCTGGGCAGATCTCTGTGTTCTGGGAT
>NW_007186573.1:0-592 GCF_000164805.1 Carlito syrichta
GAGTGGCTTGCCTGAGCCCGCGGGTTCGAGACCCGCCTGGGCAGCGAGACCTCATCTTTACAATAAATCAAAAAGTCAGCCGGGCGTGGTAGCGTGCGCCTGTAATTCCGGCTACTCGGAAGGCTGAGGCGGAAGGATCGCAGGAGCCCAGCAGGTCGAGGCTGCGGTGGCCGGGAGCGGCCACTGCACTCCAGACTGGGCGACCGAGTGAGACTCCAACGCAAAAAAACACAAAAAAACACCATATCTATATATCTATATATCTATATATAGATATATAGATATATATAGATATCAGGATCTCAGTGGGAATTTTTCTGTCCTCTTAATAAATTCTGCTGTCTCAAAAAAGTAAAAAAAATAAAAAATATATATCAGAAAATGTAGTTAAAGTTAGCCAGTTCACCATTTTAGCTTTCCAAAGAAATGTCCTGCATCTCAGCCACACTCCTGGTTTCAGCCCTATTCTAGACCTAGTTCAGTATTATTACTATATTTGAAGTATAGAATCAGAAACTAATTAAAAGGGTTTATATTTCTCAAAGCACTCTGATAAACATTATCTCAGTTGATTTCTCCTATAGTCCCATGA
>NW_007186574.1:0-1791 GCF_000164805.1 Carlito syrichta
GGGAGTCCAGCTCCAGCCGGGTTCAGGGTACCTCAAAGGTGGAGACGGCGTCGGCGACTGGGGGAAGAAGAAAGAGAGACAGAAAGAAGCCGGGCTCGGTGGCTCAGCCTGTCATCCCTGTGATTCCAGCTACTCGGATACTCGGAAGGCTGCCGGAGCCCAGCAGGTCGAGGAAGTAGTGATTCCAGCTACTCGGAAGGCTGCCGGAGCCCAGCAGGTCGAGGCTGCGGTGGCCGGGAGCGGCCACTGCACTCCAGTCTGGGCGACAGAGTGAGACTCCGACTTAAAGAAAAAAAAGAGAGAGAGAGAGACTGACTGGACCCCTGTCTAGTGCAGAAGTCGTTTATTGGGAATTACAACGGGTCTTTTATACACAGCCAGGTGTGTGAGGGGCGTTCCCCACCCACCAGATGTTCTTTCAGGTATAATCCCATAACAGATGTTAAACCTAATCCATGAAACCTTAATCCGTGACTGCCTTTAAACCCTTTTTGTACTAATACCAAGTTAACCAATTCTGTAGAGACTTGAGTACTTACTTTACAAACTGAAGTGGCCCATCCAAGTTCTTGAACACACACCTCGGAGCAGGACTGTCCACCACAGCCCGAGGGGGGACACAGCCCACGTGGCCGTCCACAGTGAACGGACGAGAAGGTGGCCCCTCCACACATGGAGGATGACCCGGCCCCGGAAAGGAGGGAGGCCCCGACACAGGCCACAGTGTGGACGTCCTCAAACCCACGACTCTGAGGCGGGGAAGCCGGACACAGCAGGCCACGTCGCCTGTGACTCCATGGACGGAAGTGTCCAGAACAGGCAAATCCACAGAGACAGGAGGCAGATGCGTGGCTGTCAGGGGCTGGGGGAGGGGAGGGGAGTGACTGCTGAGGGGACGGGGGTCCTCTTGTGGGAGACGGAATGTTCTGGAACCCGGCAGAGGAGGTAGCTGTGCAACCCTGGGGAGACGCTAAATGCCCCTGAACTATGCGCCGGAAAACAGTGATGTTCACGTTACATGGATTTCACCTCAATAAGAGAAAGGCGTGGTTGTCTCTTGGGGGTTTTCTAGACTTTAGGGTACAGCCTTGGGCCATGCTTCCTGGCGGCCAGGGCTGTAGTGGGCTGGGCCCCGGCGCCGGGCAGGGAGGGTGGCTTCTGGAGCTGGGCCTGAGGCTGCCATGAAGACACTCACCTGACACCTGGGGGTGGTCAGCTCCTCCTGGCCTGTCCTGCACTCAGCTCCTGGGCCCTCATACTGTCCCCAAGAGGGACGTGTGAGCCCATTTTCCAGGTGGGGGGCTGAGGCTGTGATGCCCTTGACCACAGGCCGGCACGTGGCTGCGCCTGGGTTGCACTCAGGTCTGGCTGGCTCCGGTGCCCTCAGGGCCCCCTGGCGGGCTGGCACTGCGCCTCCCCCCTTCCTGGGCTGCAGGGTGACTGCGTGCTCACACGCACCCACTCGTGAGGCCGGTGCCTATGGCCGGGGGCCCGCCGGGACACGGCTCTGCCTCTTGGGAGGAGCAGAGTCAGGGGGACAGGCCAGGCCCTGCAGGGACAGCCAAAGGGATAAGAATGTTCTGGCGGGAGGCGGAGGTGAGTGGATTGCCTGAGCCCGCGGGTTCGAGACCCACCTGGGCAACTTGGCAAGACCTCATCTCCAAAATAAATAAAAAATCAGCCAGGCGTGGTAGCACGCGCCCGTAGTTCCAGCTACTCGGAAGGCTGTGTCGGAAGGATCGCCGGAGCCCAGCAGGTCGAGGCCGCGGGGGCCGGGAGCGGCCGCTGCAC
>NW_007186575.1:0-397 GCF_000164805.1 Carlito syrichta
TGTGTTAGCCTGTTAAATAAAGATCATATCATACAGGATGCTGGTCTACCTCTAAGGACAAGCTGAACAAATAATCATATTAGCGCGCGCACACACACACACACACACACACACACACACACACACACACACACACCACACACCCTGCCCTGCCTTTATTCTTGCACTTTCTGAATATTACCTAACCACCCAGCTTCACATTTACATATTCATTGCCATTCTGTGACTCTTTACCCCTTAGGAAGTACAGGGCATTGATTGGCAATACTATAACGACATGGATCCAACCAAGGACTTATTCAGCTGGCAGCTATGGCTTTGGTTATTACACCCCCCCCCCCGCCATGTTTCTTGTTTGCTTTGGGCAACAAAAGCAGGACAGGCAATCAGACCTGGT
>NW_007186576.1:0-422 GCF_000164805.1 Carlito syrichta
TGGATATGGTGATCTGGTGAGTTTCTGTTTCTTGATACTATAGACCTGAATATTGGTTTCTGAGGAAGGATCTCAGATAAGACAAATGTAAGTTTCAAGTTTTAAGACCAAGAGGGTTAATTTATATGTTTATTAAAACAAAACACAATATCAGCTCTCTGGGGAAATAGGGCCAATTTCAAACACAACAAAGAGTTAGGATTTGTAGCCAAGAAGCAGAGTGGGAGTCAGGGGATGGAAAATTACTTAGAGGTAGAGTGCTTCTTTGCTAAACTAGTCCAACAGATTTTTTTTCTGAAGGCAAACCAGTGTGATAAGATATCAAAGGAGGTCAGATCAAGAGTAGGGGATTTTTGCTATCCTGACTCTGCAGAATTCTTGCTAAAACTGGAGTAAGTGGGCCAAGCCCAGGGCCCAGCATC
>NW_007186577.1:0-857 GCF_000164805.1 Carlito syrichta
ATCAGGCTTATTTGAAGGAGAATTCAGAAAAGCCTGACTAGAATTAGATCAAAGAGACAGTCATTGTCAGAAGAAAAGTAGACATCTTTTGGGGGTCGCCAAGAGACCAATGGCTTCTCCATTTTTGACCCAGCATTCTTTTCTGCTTGCCACTTCTTGGCATCTTGCCTGTTGGGGAAGGATGAGAGTGAAAGCCTAGGGCACTAAGAACTGCTATCTTGGGAACAAAGTTTGACCTCTCCACTTGGGGACCAGTGCCCTCTGGCAGCTGCTGCCTTGGGGAGGCTTACCACTGTCTGGTCAGGTGCCTCAGTCAAACAGCAGAGGCCACCATCTAACCAAAACTCAGTGGGTGGGGTCAGAAATGGTGCTTCAGATACCAAGTCCCTTCAACGGAGAGTGACTTCCACTTTGAATGGTGAAAGATATCATTCTATAAGTATCATAAGAGATGGCGAGGAAACAAAGGACTCCCGGCTGTTCAGTGGCTTTCTTCCAATCTCACCTGTAAGGCAGGGCCAGTTGCTTTACCTTGCAGCTCTGATCCCAGTGTCATCTCCTTTATCATGGCCCATCTTGTACCGATCACAGTGGGCATGGACCCCGAATGACTGTAGAATGCAAAGAATCAGGGGCACGCTTATGTGCATAACTTATAAACTCCCGTGCTGAGGACATTGACTTACAATGCTTAGGAAGTCTGGAATGAATGTTGAAATCTTGAAAGAGTTAAACATACAGGCTAGGAAGGGACTTTGAGGAATGGAGTTCCCTTCGTGGGGTGGGAGGGATGAAATGTGAAGAAATAGCTTAAAGATGTCTGTATATAGTGTAGAATGTAGTCTGCAGACCACCTG
>NW_007186578.1:0-360 GCF_000164805.1 Carlito syrichta
GATGAATCGACCTGATGGGCTTTACAGTGTGAGATGCCTATGGCCCTGGGAAGCAAGGAGGCTTGAAGGAGGTCGGAAATGAGCTTAGCATTTATGATGGCCGACCCTTTGGTGGTTAACAACCCCCGTTCTTGCCAGATGGCTAAGTGTGAAACCAAAATGTGAAAGACATATTTGGAGTCAGTGTAAAGCGATAGGGAGTGTCCTGCCGCCAGTTGGAATGCTCGAGTGACTGCTGTGAGTTCTGCTTATTGGTTAGTGTGTTGGGCAGGAGGGGATTAGCCTCGATGACGTCAGTGACAGAGGTGATGGCGTATCCTGCCACCCGAGACCCCTCATGTATATATGAGCTTCCATCTG
>NW_007186579.1:0-4071 GCF_000164805.1 Carlito syrichta
GCTGACTTAACCAGCTAGCTATGTAGCTACCCAGCTGGCTTAACTAGCTGGCTCAACTAGCTAACTATCTAGCTATGTATCTATCTAGACAGCTGACTTAACTAGCTGACTTAACTAGGTAGCTAGGTTACATAACTAGCTCACTTATATAGCTAGCTTCCTAGCTAGCCAGTTGACCTAACTAGCTGAAATAACTAGCTCACCAAATGGCTAGCCATCTGACTTAACTAGCTTTTAACTAGCTAACCAGCTGGTTAGCCAACTGACTTAATGATTTGACTTAACTAGCTAGCCAGGTGGTTGCCAGCTGACTTAACTAGCTAACTTAACCAGCTACTTAGCTGGTTAAAAATCTGACTTACCAAGCTGGCTACCTATCTAGCCAGCTGGCTAGCCAGCTGGCTTACCTAATGGACTTAAGCTAGCAAGCTGGATAGCCAGTTCACTTAACTAGCTAGCTACCTACCTAGCCAGCAGGCTAGCCAGCTGACTTAACTAGGTGAATTGAACAGCTAGCCTGCTGGCTAACAAGCTGACATATCTAGCTTGCTACCTACCTAGCCAACTGGCTATACAGCTGGCTAAACTAGCTGACTTAACCAGCTACCCCATTGGCTAGCCAGCTGACTTAACTTGCTGACATCCCTAGCTAGCAAGGTTGCTATCCAGCTGACTTAAACACTAGCTACCTATCTTGCTAGTTGGCTAGCCAGCTCTCTTAAATAGCTGAATTAACCAGCTAGCCAGCTGGCTAGCCAACTGACTTAACTAGCTCGCAACCTAGCTAGCCAGCTGGCTAGCCAGCTGCCTTAACTAGCTGTCTTAACTAGCTAGCTACCTAGCTAGCCAACTGACTTAGATAACTAACTAGCTACCTAGCTAGGCAACTGACTTAAATATTTAGCTAACCAGCTAGCTACCTACCTAACATGCTGACATAAATAGTTAGCTGCCTAGCAAGCTAGATGACTTATCCATCTAGCTGACTAGTTAGTTTACTCGTTATCTAACATGCTAGCTAGCTGACTTAATCATCTGACTTAACTCCTTAGCTAATGAGCTAGCTAGATGACTCAACCAGCTGATTCAATCCGTTTGCTAACTAGCTAGCTAGCATACTCAAGCAGCTCACTAAACTCATTTGCTAACTAGCTAGCTAGCTGACTCAACCAGCTGAGTTAACACGTTAGTTAACTAGCTAACTACCTGACTCAATCTGCTGACTTAACCCGTTAGCTAAATAGCTTGCTGGCTGTCTTAACCAGCTGACTTAATTAGAAAGTTGAGTTAACTAGCTGACTTACCTATCTGACTTAACTACTTAGCTAGCTGACTTAACTGCCTGACTTCACTAGTTAACTAGCTAACTTAACTACCTGAATTAAATAGTTAGCTAACTACTTAGCTAGGTGTATACTAGCTGGTTTAACTAATTAGTTAACTAGTTAATTAGAAGACTTATGTAGCTGGCATAAATAGCTCACTAGTGAGCTAGCTGACTTAGCTAGCTGACTTAGCTAGCTAGCTATTTAGCTTGCTGACTTAGCTAACTGACTTAACTAGTTGGCTAACGAGAGAGCTAGCTGACTTAAGTAGTTGGTTAATGAGTTAGCTAGGTGGATTATCTTGTTGGCTGATGAGTCGGCTGACTAGTTAGCAGGTTCACCAAGGTGGGTGACTACTCGGCCGACTTAGCTGGCTTAACAAGTTGGCCGACTACTCGGCCGACAAGTTAGCTGGGTTAACTAGTTGACTAGTTGGCCAACAAGATAGCGCATTTAACTATTTGGCTGGCTAGTTCACTGACCTAACTATTCCCTGAATAGTCAGTCGAGTAGTTCACTTGCCTAACTAGTCAACAGACTAGTTAGCTGACATAACTTGTCAGCAGACAAATTGGCCGAGTAGTCGGCCGACCAGTTACCTGACTTAACTATTTGGCCGGCCAGTCAACCGACCAGTTAGTTGACTTAACTAGTTGCCTGGCGAGTGAGCCGACAGGTGAGCTGACTTAACTAGTCAGCAGGTGAATGAGCCGACTGGTCAGCTGACTTAACCAGTCGGCCGGCGAGTGAGCCGACTGGTCAGCTGACTTAATTAGTCACTGGCGAGTGAGCCGACTGGTCAGCTGACTCAAGTGTTCGGCTGGCGAGTGAGTTGACTGGTCAGCTTACTTTAGACAGCTGGTGAGTGAGTCAACTGGTCAGAAGACTTAACTAGTTGGCCTGCGAGTGAGCCAATGGGTTAGCCAACTTAACTAGTTGTCTGGCAAGTAAGCCAACTGGTCAGCTGACTTAACTTGTCAGTTGGCAAGTGAGCTGACTGGTCAGCTGACTTTAGACAGCTGGTGATTTAGTTGACTGGTCAGAAGACTTAACTAGTAGGCCAGCGAGTTAACTGTCAGGTGAGCTGTCTCAACTAGTTGGCTGACCTGTTGTCCTGTAAGCGATCTGACAAGTTAGTTGACCTGTTGGCTGAAGAGTGAGCCAACTAGTTTGCTGACCAGTTGGTAGGCAAGCGAGCTGAATAGTTAGCTCACCTGATGGAAAGCCAGTGAGCCCACTAGTTAACTGACCAGCTAGCTCAGTTGTTAGCCAACTAGTTAGCTAAGTACCTACCTGATTTGCTAGCTGACTTAACTAGCTAGCTGACTAGCTAGCTGGCTATCTAACTGACATAACTAGGTAGCAAAGAAGCTATCAAGCTGTCTAGGTAGCTGACTTAACTAGCTAGCTAACTGGAGAGGTAGCTGGCTAGTTGACTTAAATATCTAGCTGACTAGCTAGTTGACTAGCTAGCTGATGTAACTAGCTAGCTGACTAGCAACATGACGTGCTAGCTGACAACTAGCTAGCTCAATAGTTAGCTGACTTGCTAGCTGACTTACCTAGCTTGCTGGATAGCTAGATGACTTAACTAGCTGACTAGTGAGTTTGCTGGCTAGCTGGCTAGCCAGCTGACTTAACTAGCTAGCTACCTGGCTGACTAACTGGCTATGCCTCTGGCTATCTAGCTAGAGGGCTGGCCAGCTGGCTAGCCAGCTGGCTTAAATAGCCAGCCAGCAGACTGGACAGTTGGATAGCCCACCATATTAACTAACCAGCCACCCTCCTGGTCAGCTGGCTAGCCAGCCAGCTTAAATTGCTGGCCACCTACTTGACCAGCCTGCTAACCAGCTGACTTAACTAGCTGACTTAACTAGGCAGCCCTCCAGCTAGCCTGATGGCTTAACTAGCTAGCCACCTAGCTAGCCAACCAGCTAACCAGTTCACTTAACACACTGACTTAACTAGCTAGCCAGCAGGCTACCCAGCTGATGTAATTAGTTAACAACCTAGTTAGCCAGGTGACTAGCAGCTGACTTAATAAACTTACTTAACCAGCTAACCAGCTGGCTAGCCAGCTAATGTAACTAGCGAGCTACCTAGCTAGCCAGTTGTCTAGCCACCTGAATTAACTAGCTGACTTAACCAGCTAGCCGTCTGGCTAGTCACCTGACTCAACTAGTTGACATAATTAGTTAGCCAGCTGGATAGCCAACTGACTTAACTAACTGACATCATTAGCTAGCCAGGCGGCTAGCCAGCTGAATTAACTATTGCCTACGTATCCTCTTGGCTTGCAAGCTGACGTAACTAGCTGAAATAACTACCTAGTCAACTGTCTAGCCATCTGAATTAACTAGCTTTTTAACTAGCTAGTGAGCTGGCCAGCCAACTGACTTAACGAGGTGACTTAACTAACTACCAGCTGTTTACCTAGCTGACTTCACTAGTTGATTAACGAGCTAGGCATCTGGCCAGCCAGGTGACTAAACTAGCTGACTTAACTAGTTATCTATCTGGCTAGCAAGCTTACTTAACTAGTTCGATACCTCTCTAGACACCTGGATAGACAGCTGATTTAACTAGCTGACTTAATTAGCTAGCCAGCTGGCTAGCCAGCTGACTTAACTAGGTCACTACCTAGCCAGCTGACTAAACTAGCTGTCTTAACTAGCTGGCCTTCTTTTTAGCCAGTTGAATTAACTAGCTAGGTACATAGCTAGCCAGCTGGCTGTCCAGCTGAAAG
>NW_007186580.1:0-564 GCF_000164805.1 Carlito syrichta
AGCCAGCTTATCAGTCAGCTGACTTAACTAGCTGTCTTAACTAGCTGGTCTGTTTTTAGGCAGTTGAATTAACTAGCTTGCTACATAGCTAGCCAGCTGGCAATCCAGCTGAATTAACTAGGTGACTTATTTAGCTTGCCAGCTGTCTAGCCAGCTGCCTTAACTAGCAAGCTACATAGCAAGCCAGCTGGATAGTCAGCTGACTTAACTAGGGGAGTTAACTATCTAGCCAGCTGACTATACAGCTGATATAACTAGTTACCTACCTAACTAGCAAGCTGACTAGCCAGCTGACTTAACTGGCTGACTTAACTAGCTAGCCAGGTGGCTAGTCAGCTAGCTTAATTGCCTAGCAAACTAGTTAGCCAGCAGGCTAGCCCAATGACTTAACTAGCTGACTTAAGGAAGTAGCCATCTGGCTAGTCTGCAGTCCTAACTAAAACTACCTAGCTAAACAGCTGGATAGCCAACTGACTTAACCAGCTGATATTACTAGCGACCTGATGCCTAGTCAGCTGTCTTAACTAGCTACGTGCCTACATAGCCCACTGGCTTGCCAGCTGA
>NW_007186581.1:0-361 GCF_000164805.1 Carlito syrichta
TCAGTTAGTTAAGTCAGTTGGCTATCCAGCTGCTAGAAGGATATCTAGCTAGTTAAGTCAGCTGGCTAGCCAGATGGCTAGCTATTTAAGTCACCTAGATAAGCCAGCTTGCTGGGCAGCAGTTTAATTAGGTAGTTAGGTAAAGTCAGCTGGCAAGCCAGTGGGCTATGTAGGCACGTAGCTAGTTAAGACAGCTGACTAGGCATCAGGTCTCTAGTAATATCAGCTGGTTAAGTCAGTTGGCTATCCAGCTGTTTAGCTAGGTAGTTTTAGTTAGGACTGCAGACTAGCCAGATGGCTACTTCCTTAAGTCAGCTAGTTAAGTCATTGGGCTAGCCTGCTGGCTAACTAGTTTGCTAGG
>NW_007186581.1:1857-2427 GCF_000164805.1 Carlito syrichta
TAGCCAGCTAGTTAAGTCAGATGGCTGGCCAGCTGACTAGCTGGTTAAGTCAGCTAGTTAATTCAGCTGGCAACCAACTTGCTAGTTAGTTAAGTCAGCTCATTAAGTCAGTTGGCTATACAGTTGGTTAGCTAGTTAAAAAGGTAGTCATGTCAGATGGCTATCCACCTGGCTAGCTAGTTATTTCAGCTAGTTAAATCAGCTTGCTAGCTAAGCCGCTAACTGTATGTCAAGTAGCTTTGTCAGCTAGCTAGCTAGTTAATTCAGCTTGTTAAGTCACCTGGCTAGCTAGATAACTAGCTAGGTAGTTAGCTAGTTAAGCCAGCTAGCTAAGCCGGCTGGCTAGCTAGGTAGCTAGTTAGTTAAGCCAGCTAGTTAAGCCAGCTGGCTAGCTAGGTAGCAAGCTGGTTACATCAGCCTGTTAAGTCAGGTTGTTATCTAGTTAACTCAGCGAACTAAGTCAGCTGGCTAGCCAGCTCCCTAGCTGGATAGGTAGCTAGTTAAGTCAGCTGGCTAACCAGTTAGCTAGCTAGTTAAGTAACCTAGTTAAGCCAGCTCACTAGTCAGCAT
>NW_007186582.1:0-341 GCF_000164805.1 Carlito syrichta
AACTAACTAGCTGCATAGATAGCTATCAAGCTAACTAGCTGACTTAACTAGCTGACTTAACTAGTTACCCAGCTAACTTAACTAGCTGACTTAACTAGCTAACTACCTAGTTAGCCAGCTGACTTAACTAGCTGAAATAACTTGCCAGCCAGCTGTCTAGCCATCTAACTTTACCTTTTTAACGAGCTAGCGATCTGGCTAGCCAACTGACTTAAAGAGGTGACTTAACTAGCTAGCCAGCTGGTTAGCCAACTGACTTAACTAGTTGATTTACAATCTGGACAGCTGGTCAGCCATGTGACTAAACTAGCTGACTTAAGTAGATATTGTAACAGCTAGTC
>NW_007186583.1:0-647 GCF_000164805.1 Carlito syrichta
AATGTTGATATACAAAGCACATGTGTTTATTGTAATACCTAGAACAACCACTATGAAAACTATACAAAGAGGTACATGAAAAAACTATGAATTAATCTGTGAATGCAATTCTAACAATATTCAGAATATCTACATCAATGTAAGAAAAAGAAAGTAAAACATGAGATCTAGAGGAAACAAATAGAAAATAAATAATTGAAAGATCAGACTTAAATTCGAATATAGCCATAATTGCCTTAACAGTAAAGGTTTTGTTAAACATAGGGGAGAAGCCTTACCTGAGCCCTGAGTGTGGGCGCCAGGTTAGCCAGAATACCTCCCTCACCATATATCAGAGGAAGCATTCAGGAGAGAAGCCATATGTTTGCAGGGATTGTGGGTGACACTTTAGGCACACATCCTCTCTCACTAACTACAAGAGGATCTACTCTGGGAGAGACCCTTTGCATGGCAGAAAATGTGGACAAGGCTCTTGCCAGAAGATCGCGCTTATTCTATACAAGAGGACACACTTAGAGGAAAAACCGTTTGTGTCCCAAGTGTGGGAGAGGTTTTTGCTGGAAGCATCACTCCTCCAACACCAAAGTTCACACACAGGAGAAGCCCTTCTTGTGCCTTGAGTGTGGTCGTGGTTTCAGACAGCAATC
>NW_007186584.1:0-812 GCF_000164805.1 Carlito syrichta
CTTACCAAGAGGAATAAAATGCCACTTTTTCTCAACATTAAATGTTTCAAAATTTGAACTTTTGCACCTACATTTTTTTCTTGTTTAGCTGGCTTTAGATTATAAACAAATATAGTACATTCTTTTCCAAATTGTATGTACATACAAACTCTGATAGAGATATAATAAATATGCTTTGTATTTGAATTAGGTAAATTAAGATTATCAAATTAATTTCACCTTTCCATTGAATTTAGATGCTAAAGTCAGGGCTAGGGAAGACAATTTAATTTTTCAAAATGATTTGTTTATAGTTATAATAATTGCCACAATACTTAAACTGGATTATTGTAAATACAAATGGAACCTGCATATTGCAAGAATCTTTTCTCAAAGGACCAAAGCATACATACTATATTGCAGGTTAATGAAGTAAACTCATCAAGTGAACATTTTCCCAAATTTTTTCCTGAGTTTTCTGATCATTTTAGCACATATGTCCTTGATTTTCTTGAGCTTTAATATTTTGAATAACAGATTATGTCCACATCTTTCAGAAACAAGTGGAAGTTTCTACAAATTGTACCACCTATTTGCAATTTTTAATGTGAATAACATTATTTAACTCATATAAAACATTTAAGATGATTTTGCTGTGGAGAAAATGTTTTGTCTTATCCAGGGCTCTTCCAAAGAATCAGAGAAAGAGTGTAAGTTCATGATCTGAGTTCACTGGAGAACTGTTCTACTAAGTCTGACAATTAAGTTTGAGTACTCATCCTAAAAAAAAGTGCTTCATATCTCATTGCTGAATATCACTATGGTCACCTTCG
>NW_007186585.1:0-867 GCF_000164805.1 Carlito syrichta
AAAAGGCACACACGTACACACGCACGCTCTCGGGCACGCACGCAGAGACCCTGAGGGGCGAAACATGCCCTGGGAGACAAACGGAGAGAGACGGAGAAGCAGGACAGAAAAAATGAGAAGACGTGACAGTGGTTCCCACACATAGATACCAAGAGAAAAAGAGACGCAGCGCGGAGAGCAAGAGGCAGAAAGGTACAGAGAGACAGGAAAGAGGGAGACAGTGTTTGGGGAGGGGGGGCCCCCACGCCACTGGGTGCTGCCGGGTTCAAAGGGAGATGCCTGGGCGCCGCCAGCACAAACTGGAAGGGTTGACGTGGTGACAGTCCCCACGTCTTCCCACATCTTCCCAAAGGATGTCCCCAACCCGCTCGGTGTGCCGGAGGGGAAGGCCGGAAGCCAGCCCTAAGCTGCCGTTCCCTGCGCGGCCTGCAGTCCCAAGACTCACCGGGTCCGCCATCCACGCCAGGCGCTTGGATCCCAAGAGATCCGGCCTCTGCGGGGGTTGTGAGACCTTGGCGGTCGTCGTCGCTGGCGCCGATCGAGGATCTGGCACGCCCAGAGCCGTCCTGGGACCCGGCGGCCTTTCGAAGGAGGAACGGGGGCGGCTCCGGGGGTTCCCAAGGCGGCTCCACTTCTGCGTTGGTCAGGCTGCCTGGAAAATCCCTTGAGCGCTCCGCGAATCGGGAGCCTTCCGTCGCTTGGCGGGCGTGGGGGTGGCGGAGACGCCGGGGGCAAAAAAACGGTCGCAGGGTATCGTCGCTCCGCGGGACCCCCGCGAGCCCCTCCCAGCCTCCCGCGAGGAGGCGCGGGCGCCTCCTAGTACCAGTGATCCCGTGTCCCTGCCCTCCCGCTGCTGGCTGGGGTCAC
>NW_007186586.1:0-645 GCF_000164805.1 Carlito syrichta
GGGGCACGGTCCCCGGGGGCACCCCCTCAGCGGGTACCTAGTGCGGCCCCCACCCCGCCCCCCACGGATCGAAGGCGGCTGGGATGGCCGAGGGCCCTGAACTCCCGTCACCTCCCAGAGCATCCTCTCCAGCTTGCCCACCACAAGGCGCTTTTCCTCACACAAAGCGTATGTGCAAGCCCGGCAGACACTGCGGACGTGCTGTGACTCAGATAACACTCCAGACACTTGAAGAGCAACAAAAGAAACAAGGGACAGGGCTGCCCTGGCTAGTCACTAAAGGCCCCGCAGCAAAAGGGACAGAACTTCCACGTGGGCTAAAGCAGCGCTCATGGGGCGGGGTGAGGACAGTGAGGCTCCCGCTGGGGCCAGCAGCTCCGGTGCAGCAGGGTGGACAGCGGCCCCAGACGTGCTCCCAGCAGGGAGCCCAGGTCCCCTAGAAGTGCTCTCAAGTTACATGGCGGAAAGGCACTGGGTGTCACACCCAAGCACAGCCTCTCCTCCTGCGGAAGGCTCTGGAAGCAGGTGGGCAGGCCCCTCCCTGCCCTGGGCCAGCGTCTGGATGTGGGTCTGAACGGTCAAGGGGCAGCTGCAGGCCCAGGCCCAGCCCTGTCCCTGGGAACATCTCCGCTCTCGTCCCGGCCG
>NW_007186587.1:0-378 GCF_000164805.1 Carlito syrichta
CCCGCGGCAGGGCTGGCCAGCCCGGCTCGTCGCGCCTCTCCCGGGTGAGTACGCAGCCGGCGGCAGGAGGGGCTGCCTCAGGTGTCCTAGGGGCTGCAGGGCAGCTGCAGTGCGGATGCAGGCGGGGCCGACACGCAGAAAGCCCAGGTCAGAGAGTTGCCAGACTGCCCCCAAGGGTAACTCTGCAGGGTCTTGGGGTCCTCCGTGCCTTCAGTGGCAACACCCATCACCAGGATCACTTCACGCTCGAGGTAAGTAAAAAGGACAGCCACCTCCTCTGAAACACTGGGTCTAGGAACGCTTCCAGTCAAAGGCTGCCGGGTCTGCACCTGGAGTCTCGGTCTGAGCTGGGTCAACGGCCAGACCTCAAGAGTCTAG
>NW_007186588.1:0-1085 GCF_000164805.1 Carlito syrichta
GAGGGGCACAGGGAGGTGCAGCACCGCCGGAGCCAGCAAGCTTGAGGTGCGTGTGGCAACCCAGAGATCTGAGTAATGCAAAGAATTGCAACACACAGAGGTGAAAAAAGATAAGGTATATTTAAGAAAGCTTCAGCCACCACAGACAGGGAGCGGGCCTACACTCTAGGTGAGTGTGGCCTCATAGCCCCCCAAAGCCCTGGCTTAAATCCTTTTCTTGGAGATGTTGCACGTGACTGCATGTGACTGCCCGTGACTTCCTTATTCACCACCTGTGGATGTCTTGGAGAACCTGTGACACAGAGACCCACTAATGTCTGCCCACATGATCATAGCCCCTAGAGAAGGGCGTGACAAGGATTCTAATTCTCCTGCACCTTCCCGAACGACATTCCTTAGAGCTAATGGAGGGTGCACCTCCCCTTATCTCCTAGGCATTCCCAGTGGGTAGCTTCGGGGATCCTGGGCTTCCCTGTAGACAGGGCCCAATTTACTGAAAGATCGAATCCCCACCTGCTCCCCCTCTGCGCGGTCATAACTTTTGTAATTACGAGTTTCACGACTTTTACAGTCCTTGCCCAATGCATGATATCTTAGGCCTTGTGAATTCCCTTTACTCTAGGCAAGCTTGATTGCCGCTATGAGATACTCCTGGTACCTGGCACCAGGAAGTCTGTTTCTGAAAAGGCAAAGTCAGCAAAGTTAATTTTACTTAAAAAGCACAGCTTCTACTTTCTCATCATTGTAATACAATTTAGGAAGAAGAGTAAAGAAAAATGCATTTCCTGCTCTCAGCCTGTCCTTTCAAACTTAGTTCACATTTTGCCTCAGCACGGCCAGTTTTGCTTAGACTGATGCGCTTTGAATCTAGCACAAGTTAGACATCAATAGATACATCTCCAACAGGCAGGTTTTCGGAAGCATTCAGACATTTTACTGCAGGCCAAGATGGCAGCCTACCCCACCCCCTCAGCAAATCTCCATTAGATGCAAGACAAGGACAGTCAACCTTTCATATTCATGGTTGAGCATAATAATCTCTAAGAAATTTTCAGTTTCCTTGTGGAAAATGAAAGGTCAAAGAT
>NW_007186589.1:0-691 GCF_000164805.1 Carlito syrichta
CGCCTCAGGTGATCCTACCACCTCAGCCTCCCAAAGTGCTGGGATTACAGGCATGAGCCACCACACTCAGCCTCTGCATCTTCTTTTCAATGAGCAGAGAGCCAGCTGGTGAATTCTGCCTATGTGAGAAGGGGAGAGAGTGTGGAGGAAGAACACTGGGCCCAGAGTCGAGGCCTGAGTTCAAGTTCCATCTCTGCCCAGAGTCCTCATGACCTTGAGGAAGCCCTTTGCCCTCTCTGCCTCGAAGTTTAGAGCTCTGGGTAGGGCTGGAGCCAGAATCCTAGTGCCGACTCCTCCTCCCTCCACCTGACTAGCCAACCACAGGACATACACGAGAAAAACACTTCCATAAATTAATCTCCACAGCCACGCGGAAAGCGCTAACTCTGGCATCAACCCCAGGAACAAAAGCTCTTTGCTTTCACTGTCTATTGCAACAAGTGTCCCAGGCCGCCTCTTGAGGATCACAAGGGTCCCAGTCTAGCCCCAGGCCTCAGGTGCCCTCCCCAAGACAAGGGGTGTGTGGAACAAAGCCCCCACTCACCGTTTGATTCCTGGGAAACAGGAGGAGGAGGCATGACTCAAGCTGGCTTAGCAGAGATTTACTTCACCAGCATCCTTTGGAATGAACATCCTGCATGGTTGAAACCGG
The DNA here is from genome assembly GCF_000164805.1 of Carlito syrichta. Classification (NCBI taxonomy): domain Eukaryota; kingdom Metazoa; phylum Chordata; class Mammalia; order Primates; family Tarsiidae; genus Carlito; species Carlito syrichta. Next base: position 653 of record NW_007186589.1, read on the forward strand.
GTTTTGCTCAGCTCTCAAGCAATTTGCCAGGAGTGAGGA
>NW_007186590.1:0-756 GCF_000164805.1 Carlito syrichta
AGCTAGCTGACTTAACTAGCTACCTAGCTGACATAACTAGCTGACTTATATAGCTAGATTCCTAGGTAACCACCTGACATAACTTGCAGAAATTACTAGCTAGCCAGATGGCTAGCCATCTGACTTAACTAGCGTTTTAACTAGCTAACCAGCTGTATAGCCAACCGCCTTAATTAGCTGACTTAACTAGTTAGGCAGTAGGTTGCCAGCTGACTTAACTAGCTGACTTTACCAGCTAGTTAACTAGTTGTCTACCTACCTAGCCAGCTGGACAGTCAACGGACTTACCTAGCTGACTTAAGATAGCAATCTGGCTAGTCAGCTCACTTAACTAGCTAGTTACCTACCTAGGAAACAGGCTACCCTGCTGACTTAAGTAGCTCACTTGAACAGCTAGCCTGCTGGCTAGCAACTGGATTAGCTAGCTAGCTACCTATTTAGTTAGCTGTTTAGACAGCTGACTAAACTAGGTGAATTAACCAGCTAGCCAGTTGGCTAACCAGCTTACTTAACTCGAAGACATCACAATCTAGCCCGGTATCTCTCTAGCTGAATTAATTAGCTAGCTAGCTACCTTTCCAGTTGGCTAGCCTGCTCTCTTATCTAGCTGAATTAACCAGCTAGCCAGGTGGTTAGCCAACTGACTTAACTACCTAGCTACATAGCTAACCAGTTGGCCAACCAGCTGATTTAATTATCTGAATCAGCTACCTAGTTACCTAGCAAGATAAGTGATTTAATAGTTGGCTAACTAGC
>NW_007186591.1:0-771 GCF_000164805.1 Carlito syrichta
TCAACTAGCTGACATAACAATTTAGCCAGCTGGTAAGCGAGCTGATATAACTAGCTGACAACACTAGCTAGACTGGTGGTTAGCCAGCTTACTTAACAAGTTTGATACCGAGGTAGCCAGCTGGGAAGACAGATAAATTAGCTAGCTGACTTAAATAGTTAATCAACTAGCAAGCCAACTGACTTAAATAGTTTGCTAAAGAGCTAGGCTGCTGTCAAGCCAGCTGACTTAACTAACTGTCTTTAATAGCTGGCTTCTTTGCTAGTCAGCTGTATTTATTAGCTTGCTATATAGCTAGCCACGTGGCTAGACAGCTGACTTAACTAGGTGACTTAACTATGTTGTCAGCTGTGTAGCCAGCTGACTTAAGTAGCAAGATACCTAGCTAGCCAGCTGGCTAGCCAGCTGACTTAACTATGTGACTTAACAAGCTAGCCAGCTTACTGGAAAGCTGACATAACTAGTTAGCTACCTAGCTAGTAAGCTGAATAGCCAACTGACTTAACTAAGTTACTTAACTATCTACCCAGCTGGCTTGACAGCTGACATAACTATCTACCTACACAGCTAGCCAGCTGTCTAGCCAGCTCACTTAACTAGGTTATTTAACTAACTAGCCATCTTGCTAGCAGGCTTACATAACTGCATAGCTACCTAGTTAGCCAGCTGAATAGTCAGCTGACTTAACTAGTTAGGTACCTACATATCCCTCTGGCTTGCCAGCTGACTTAACTACCTAGCTTTCTAGCTAACCTGTTGGCTGGCGAGCTG
>NW_007186592.1:0-2728 GCF_000164805.1 Carlito syrichta
GCACAGTGGCACAATCACAGCTCACCGCAGTCTCAAACTCCTGGGCTCAAGTGATCCTCTCACCTCAGCCTTCCCAAGTAGCTGGAACTACAGGCGTGTACTATCATGTCCAGCTTGCTGTATTGCCCAGAACTCCTGGGCTCAAGAAATCCTCCCACCACAGCCTTGCAAAGTGCTGGGACTACAGGTGTGAGCCACCATGCCTGGCCACATTTCCGTTTTTAACATAAGGAACTGTTTAATGTTCACTCATAATATGATTAACAATAGTATGACACTGGGTGGGGGTCAAAGAACATCCAAACCTGGGATAGAGACTCCTGGGCTAGTAGACACGTCATATCAGAAGACACAAGTGTCTACTCCCCAGAACCAAAATCCCACCAGATACAATGAACAATGATTCAGAGGGAGAGAGAGAGAGAGAGAGAGAGAGAGAGAGAGCATTTGAACATTTTATTGACATAAACTGGCCTGCAAAGCTTATAGACAATACAACTTCCTTCAAGGCAAATGAGAGGCTTAAGGCTTTTGGCCTAAGAAGTTTGGTATCATAATAATTGTACTAATAGTGTGGTTACAACAAATATGCTTATTTTCAGCCGGGCGCAGTGGCTCACAGCTATAATCCCAGTATTTGGAAGGCTGAGGAGAGAGGATTGTCTGAGTCCAGGGGTTTGAGACCAACCTGAGCAACTTGGTGAGATCTCATCTCTACAATAAATTAAAAAAATTAGCCAGGCAGGGTGGCGTGTGCCTGTGGTTCCCGCTACTTGGAAGGTTGAGGCAGAAGGACCGCTTAAGCTCAGCAGTAAGGGGGTGAGGACACAACATCAATAAGGGCACTTGATCTCAAACCAGGCAAAGTGTGGACCAAAGGGAGGCCTAAACATTACCTGTATGATGTCCACTTGTATACCTAATCCTGAATTGTACCCTACATCTTTGAAATAATATATATAATAAAAAGATACTTATTTGCCCAACGTCAGTGCTGGCAATGAAAGCTGAAATTGAAGTCTTAGTTCAGAACCACAATCTAATAAACTCTCTCTTCAGCAGAGACTTTATTGATTTCTTCAGAGAAAACAACAACAGTGATAATAATAGCCAACATAATAGTTCTGCTTCCCATGTAAGCACAGTTCTGAGTTTCTGCATCTGTCATCTCATTGGCTTTTACACTGTCCCCCATAAGGTAAGTTGAATTACTAAGGCTCAGTTTGTGGCTAGAGACTGCAGCTTAGAGATATTAAATATCTTCGAGTCTGTCTGGCTATAAAAACCTAAAATTGCATTAAAAACCTAAGAGACAGAGTTAGGACTCAAACCCATGTGTCCAAAGCTTATAATCACTATTCTGTGTGCCACGCATTGAGAAAGGGGTCTGGATTAAATATCTTCTGTGTAAACTGAGGCAAGGCATTCTGCATCTGCAAACTAGGGACAATATTGGCTGCCATTTTTCTCACAAATGTCACAAGAACAAATTTGAGACTGTTGCTGTGAAAGAATTTGGTGAGTGAAAGCAGAATATGGTGTGCTTTAGAGAGCTATCTTTTCATCCAGTTAACTTTCAAATGAGTTCATCTCCTCACTGGAGCTAAAGTACTTCAAGGACAATTGAGAAAGTCTTGCCTAAAACCACAATCTACAGTTTCTGGAATGCATCTGACAAAGCCTTCTGAATAGCCAGTTTTAGAGCTGTCTTCCTTGTCATAAGGAATGATAATGATTCTAAGTCCAACAAAACAAATGGATTTAAATCTTTATCTGAAAGGTGATTGTTACATGTTTAAGAAATAAAAACCACAACCATAATTCTTCGCTCATTATCTTAGTGACTAAGGGCAGAGAGAACACAAGGGTGTGGGTGAATCACTCTGCTGTGGACACATCCTGGCAGGGCCCACATTTACTGCCTCGATCTAGCTGGGAGGGCCCTGAAGTACCAGGAGGGCAATGGAGCCAGGGGCTGGCAAAGGTCTCATATCAGGCTCTGCTATGGGCACCTCCTGGCAGGGCCCGTGTCTAATGCCTCGATTGAGCTGGGCAGGTCCTGACATACTAGAAGGGAGATCGGGCTGGGGTGGGGACAGGTCTCACATCTCCTGCAGGTTTCAAATTGACTAGTCAAGGTATACTCCGACAGACCCCACCTTCTCAGGCATCTAGGGCTAGAAGCTCATGCTGAAAGGTTTGGAGGTGGTGCAGGCAGTCTGCCTCCTCCCTGGGCATCACCTCGGGAGCCCGCTCCACTCCACTCGCCACAGCCCCACCTGACTTAAAGTCCTAAAAGCCTCAGGGCCTTGGGTTCCAGAAAAAACTCAGTATCACCTGGCCACCCTTTCTAGGTATCTATAGTTGATTCTTTTTCTGCTTAAGCCCTTCCATGAGTAGGAAAAGACTGAATGTATACACAAGGGTCTATTTAAATCTTTAGATGATGACTTTGCTGGGGTAACTGAAGGCACAAGAGATACGTATTTGAAGGACTATTTTAGCACAAAGCAAGTTCTCAACCAAAAACTGAAAAAATACCTTTTCCCTTGTCTGCCTAAGTTCTTGGCAAGAGGTCAGTTCTAAAATCTTTTATTTTAGATGGGAAGGTATAGCATTTTTAGAAAGTAAATTAGAAAGAGAGAGAGGGAGGAAGGGAGGAAAGGGGGAAGGGAGGGAGAGGGAGAGAGAGAGAGAGAGAGAGAGAGAGAGAGAGAGAGAGAGAGAG
>NW_007186593.1:0-843 GCF_000164805.1 Carlito syrichta
CAAGCCCAAAACTCAACCCCAAGCAAAATACTGATAACCTTGGATGAGGGCAGGCCTCGACTGGAGGATAGCCTCCATCCCAGAGTTCAAGACCCGGGAAGAAGAAACGGATGTCAACTAAATGGAAAGCCTGTGATCATAGCAGTTTGGGAGGACCAGGCCAATACAATGGCCCAAGGTGGGCAGTTTGAGAGCAGCCTGGGCAACCTAGTGAGGAAAGATAAGAAAGGAAGGAAAAAGGAAAAAAGAAAGAAAGAAATGAAGGAAGGAAGGAAAGAAAGAAAGAAAGAAAGAAAGAAAGAAAGAAAGAAAGAAAGAAAGAAAGAAAGAAAGAAAGAAAGAAAGAAAGAAAGAAAGAAAGAAAGAAAGAAAGAAGGAAATCCATTCTCCTGCAAACCTTCTTCCCCTAGTCCGTCCCACTGCCACCCCCATATAGGAGGGTACCCCAAGCTCAGCACCTCCAGCCCCAACCCCCCCATGGCTGCACCCCTTTGGTGCAGAAGTTCCTGAGGCTCCATGTCCGGGTTCCTCTGGCTCTCCCAATCTCATTTTTTCTAGCTCTAAAGCCAGTTGCCCTGTGAACACACCACATGCATTTGAGAATCGGTGTATGATTCTGATGTTTCTGGAGGCAGGGTGTTTCTCTGTGACCCAGGCTGGGGACTGGGGACACGACCATCATTCTCTGCCACCTCAAAATTGCGGGCTCCAGTGATTCTCCCACTTCAGCCTCCGGTGTGTCTGGGATGATGGGCACTCGACCCAAGACTCCCTTTTGGATTTGTGCAGAGACGGGATCTACCTGCATGGCCTGGGTGGACCAGGTTGGCCTTTGGTTCCTGG
>NW_007186594.1:0-1136 GCF_000164805.1 Carlito syrichta
CAGATAGCTAGCTAATTAAGTCAGCTAGCTAGACAGCTAGATAACTTGCTTGCTGGCTATTTATGTCAGCTAGATAACCAGCTTGCTAGTCAGCTAGCTAGTTATGTCAGCTAGCAAATCAGCTAATTACTTAGCTAACTAAACTGCTAGACACTCAACCAGCTGATCAGTTAACTAGTAACCTCAATGTCTTTCCATCAGGTCAGCTAACTAGTCAGCTCACTTGCCTGCCAACCAGCCAGCAAATTAGTCAGCTCATTCCCTGCAACAGGTCAATTACTTGTCAGCTCACTCACAGGACAACACGTCAGCTAACTAGTGGGCTTGCTCGCCATTCGACTTGTTAAGTCAGCTCACTGGTCGGCTACCTCGTTGGCTGACTAGTTAAGTCAGCTCTCCCACTGGCTCACTTGATGACTGACTAGTTAAGAGGGCTCATTTGTCGGCTTAATCGCTGGATGACTAGTTATGTCTTCTGACCGGTCGAATCACTAGCCAGCCAACTAAAGTCAGTTGACCAGTTAGCTCACTTGCCAGATGAATAGTTACATCAGCTAAACAGTCAGCTCACTCGCCAGCTGAAAAGTTAAGTCACCTGAACAGTTGGCTCACTCACCGTCTGAATAGTTAAGTCAGCTGAGCAGTCTGCTCACTTGCCGACCAACTAGTTAATTCAGCTGACCAGTCGGCTAACTCACTGGCTGACTAGTTAAGTAAGCTAAGGGGTCAGCCAAGTAGTGGGCCAACTAGTTATTTCACATAACCAATCAGCCGACTAGTCAGCCAACTTGGGAGCTGAGAAGTTGGTTCTGCTAACTAGGTGACCAAATAGTTAGGCCAGCCAACTAGTCAACCAAATAATCGGCCAACTAATTAGGTCAGAAAACCAGCCAGCCAACTAGTTAATCATGCTAACTAGGGGGCCAACTCATCAGTCAACTCGTTGACCAAGCTAACTAGTCGGCCAACTCTTGGGCCACCTTGTTTAGCCAGGTAATAAGTTGACCGAGTAGTCAGCCAACGTGTTAAACCAGCTAACTAGTCTGGTGACTCGTCAGCCAACGAGTTAAGAAACATAGCTAACTCATTATCCAACTAGTTGTCAGTCAGTTAACTCATTTACCAACTAATAAAAC
>NW_007186595.1:0-459 GCF_000164805.1 Carlito syrichta
ACAGCTGGCTAACTTTAAGTTTGCTAGTTCATTCAACTGGCTAGCCAGCTTGCTAGATTGTTAAGTCAGCTAGTGAAGTCAGATGGCTACACAGCCTGCGAGCTAGGTAACTAGCTAGATAAGTCAGCTGGCTAGCCAGCTCACTAGCTGTTTAAGTCAGATAGTTAAGTCAGCTTGCTAGCCAGCTGGCTTGCTTGTTAAGTCAGCTGGCTAGCCAGTTGGCTAGCTAGTTATGTCAGCTATTTATGTCAGTTTACTAGACTCCTGGCTAGGTAGGTAGCTAGCTAGATAAGTCAGCTTGCTTGCCAGCTGGCTTGCAGGTTAAGTCAGCTAGGTAAGACAGCTGGCTATCAAACTGGCTAGGTAGGTAGCTAGCTATTTAAGTCCGCTGGATAGCCACCTGGCTAGCTAGTGATGTCAGCTAGCTGGCTTGTCAGCTAATGAGTTAAGTTGGCTGGT
>NW_007186596.1:0-390 GCF_000164805.1 Carlito syrichta
TGGCATGCTAGTTAAGTCAGCTGGCTAGCCAGCTGGCTAGCTAGTTATGTCAGCTAGTTAAGTCAGTTGACTAGACTCCTGGCTAGGTAGGTAGCTAGTTAGATAAGTCAGCTTGCTTGCCAGCTGGCTTGCAGGTTAAGTCAGCTAGGTAAGACAGCTGGCTATCAAACTGGCTAGGTAGGTAGCTAGCTATTTAAGTCTGCTGGATAGCCGCCTGGCTAGCTAGTGATGTCAGCTAGCTGGCTTGTCAGCTAACGAGTTAAGTTGGCTGGTGGAGTCAGCTGGCTGACTCATCAGCTAATGAGTTAAGATGGCTGGTGGGGTCAGCCGACTTACTCTTCAGCTAATGAGTTAAGTCAGCTGGTGGAGTCAGCTGGCTGGCTCATCAGC
>NW_007186597.1:0-520 GCF_000164805.1 Carlito syrichta
ATCAGCTATCGAGTTAAGTCAACTGGTGGAGTCAGCCAGCTGGCTCCTCAGCTAACGAGTTAAGTCGGCTGGCGGAGTCAGCTGGCTGATTCATCAGCTTACAAGTTAAGTCAGCTGGTAGAGTCAATGGCTGGCTCATCATCTAACAAGTTAAGTTGGCTGGCGGATTCAGCTGGCTGGCTCTTCAGCTAATGACTTAAGTCGGCTGGGTTAGTCAGCTGGCTGGCACATCAGCTAATGAGTTAAGTCAGCTGGTGAAATGAGCTGGCTAGTTCATAGGCTAACAAGTTAAATCGGCTGGTGAATTCAGCTGACTAGCTCGTCAGTTAACGAGTTAAGTCAGCAGGTTGAGTCAGCTGGCTGTCTCCTCACCTAACGAGTTAAGATTGTGGTTGAGACAGCTGGCTGTTTTGCCAGCTAACCAGTTAAGTCATCTGGTGAAGTCAGCTGGCTAGCTCGACAGCAAATGGTGAAGTCAGCTGGCGAAGTCAGCTAGCTAGTTCGTCAGCTAACAAGTTAG
>NW_007186598.1:0-733 GCF_000164805.1 Carlito syrichta
AAACATTTCACTGTCTTGCTCAAATGAAGCAGGAATCTGTGTAATGTGAATGCTCATATAAAGGAAACTTCATGACTCTTGCGAAGGATAAATAAGGAATCTGGGTTGCATGGGTCCTCAACATCGATAATCTACAGTGTGTCTTGCTAAGGGTTAAAGGAGATCAGAACTTCGAGCACCCCTCATGTTTTAGAGCAGTTTGCTATGTGGATATTACAAATCAATCATTCCTGGACTTCAGCAAAACTCTGGTACTCTTGATAATTGTGACTGAGAATCTCGCACTACAAGTCCAGTCAGATACTCGGAACCTCTGCTTCCAGATCCATGACACAAGTAATTCTCTCGGATTTTTTCTATGTAAGCCTTCACTTCAGTGTTACCTCATACACCAGAAACTACTATGGCTCCGCTGTTCGTTATTAGGACTTTGAGTTTAAGTGTTCAATTTTTTAAAGGAGGTATTATTGGAAGAGAACCAGGAATCTTAGATTCCACGTCCCCAGGCATATTCTTGTCATCTCTCTAGGGGTTTACAAGAGTCTGGACTTCCAGGCCAACAGGAAACATCTCGTCGTTTTGCTTAGACCGAAACAGGAATCTGGGTCACAGTGTCCCTTGAATGTTTCTACAAACTTTACCTAAGAGGAACCAGGAAACTCGGTTTCCATGTAATTTGCAAATATCTGGGCATTTGCTATATTATCCGTGGTTTAAGGCAGTGCTCATACGT
>NW_007186599.1:0-495 GCF_000164805.1 Carlito syrichta
GGATAGCCAGATGATATAACTAGCTAGCTACATACGTATACCTCTGGCTTGCCAGCTGTCTTAACTACCTAGGTACCTAGATAATTAGCTGCCTAGTGAGCTAACTTAACTATGTTACTTAACTAGCTATATAATGGGCTAGCCAGCTGACTTAACTTGGTAACTACCCAGCTAGCCAGCTGGCTAGCCAACTGACTCAACTAGCTGAAATAACCAGATAGCCAACTGACAACTTGCTGACTTAACTAGCTGACAAGCTGACTTAACTAGCTGACTTAGTCAGCTAGCTACGTATCTAGCCAGCTGTCTTTTCTAGCTGGCTTAAATAACTAGGTAACTAGCTAACTATTTAGCTAGGCAGCTGACTTAAGAAGCTGACACTACTAGCTACCTAGCTGCCATAACTAGCTGACGAATATAGCTAGCTTCCTAGCTAGCCAGCTTACCTAACTAGCTGAAATAACTAGCTAGCCAGCTTGTTGCAACCTGACTTAA
>NW_007186600.1:0-823 GCF_000164805.1 Carlito syrichta
AGCTCGTTAATCAACTAGCTAAGTAAGCTGCCTAACCCGTTGGTGAGCTACTTAATCACCCCGTTAAGTCGGTTGCTTAATCAACTTGCTAGCTAGTTAAAAAACTAGTTAAGTCAGATGACTAGACAGCTAACTAGCTAGTTATTTCAGCTAGTTAAGTCATATTGCTAGCTAGGTAGATAGTTACTTGTCAGAGTGTTATAACAGCTAGCTAGGTAGTTGTCAGCTAGTTAAGTCACCTAGCTAGGTAGTTGGCTAGCTATGTAGCTAGATAGCTATTTCAGCTAGCAATATCAGCCGGCTAGCTAGGTAGCTAGCCAGTTAAGTCAGCTAGTTAAGTCAGCTGGCTAGCCAGCGGAGTTGCTGGGTAGCTAGCTTAAGTAACCTGGCTAGCCAGCTGGCTAGCTACTTAAGTCACCCAGTTAAGTCAACTCACTAGTCAGCAGTTTAGCTAGTTAGCTAGGTAGTTAATCACCTGGGAAGCCAGTGAGATACATAGGTAGATAGCTATTTAATTCAGCTCGTTAGCCACCTGTTTAGCTAGTGATGTCTGCTAGTTAAGTCAGCTAACTAGCCAGCTGGCTATCTACTTATGTCAGCTAGTTGAGTCAGCTGGCTAGCAAGCTGGCTAGCTGGTTAAGTCAGCTAGTTAATTCAAGTGGCTAGCCAACTGGCTAGCTAGGTAGCTCACTACTTACATCAGCTGGCTAGCCAGCTGACTAGTTTAAGTCAGGTAGTTAAGTCAATTTGCTAGACAATTGGTTAGGTAGGTAGTTAGGTAATTAAGTCAGCTGTCTAGCCAGCTAGCTTGTTTGTTAATTCA
>NW_007186601.1:0-468 GCF_000164805.1 Carlito syrichta
TATCTAGCTAGCTACCTACCTAGCCAGCTGGCTAGACAGCTGACTAATCTAGCTGGCTTAGCCAGCTACCCAGTTAGCTACACCGCTGATTTAACTCATTGACATCACTAGCTAGCCAGGTAGAAATCTAGCTGATTTAACTAGCTAGCTACCTACACTGCCAATTTGCTTGCCAGCTCTCTTAACTAGCTGAATTATCGAGTTAGCCAGTTGACTAGCCAGCACAGTTAACTGGCTTGCTACCTAGTTAGCAAGCATGCTTGCCAGCTGACTTAACTAGCTGACTTATGCTAACTACCTAGCTAACCATCTGAGTTAAATAGTTATCTCACTAGATTGCTACCTAGCTAGACAGCTGACTTAAGAAATTAGCTAACTACCTAGCTAACAATCTGACAAATAGTTAGGTGCCTAGCTAGCTAGCTGACTTAACCAGATAGCTATGTAGTTAGCTTACTCGTTATCTAA
>NW_007186602.1:0-465 GCF_000164805.1 Carlito syrichta
AAAAAAAAAACTTACTTTAAACATTAGCCCTAGTGATATGTGATTGGAGTGGAGTTTCTGATTTCATTGAGAATAGGAATTCTATGCAACTTTGGTGAAATGACAGCTCCACGATCTTGTCAAGAAACATGTTTTGGATAAATTTGGATTTTAATCTCAAATTAAAATAATAGAATTTCATACAGTACTTACATACTTGCCATTCAGATCTATTAATTTTCATCTTTATATGTTGATTAAAATTCACTTGTTCTATCCTCTTGCCACATTCTATGATGCAACAATGCCCTGTCAAACACCCAAATCAGGCAAGGTTACACAGCCCTTTAATCTGAATGGATTATTAGGGGAAACAGATTGTAAACCACAATTCTGCACCCACTGATTGAATAAAGTTACCCTTATCTTTTTGTGCTTGTTATGAAGATATCTCGACTCCTAGAAACCTGTCTTTAAATAGAGTAC
>NW_007186603.1:0-762 GCF_000164805.1 Carlito syrichta
CAGTCAGCTAGCTAGTTAAGTCAGCTAGCCATCTAACTAGCCAGTTAGCTAGCTAGTTAAGTCAGCTGGCTAGACAGCTAGATAGCTTGTCTGCTATCTAGATATGTCAGCTAGATAGCCAGCTAGCTAGTCAGCTAGCTAGTTAAGTCAGTTAGCAAATCAGTTTGTTACTTAGCTATCTAGTCTGCTAACAAAACAGCTAGTTGGTCAGTTAATTAGTGGGCTCACTCGCTTTCCATCAGGTAAGCTAATGAGTTGTCTCCCTCGCCTGCCTTCTGTTAATCAAATTAGTCTGCTCACTTCAAGTCACCAGGTAGATAACTAGTCGCCTTACTCGCCAGTTGACTAGTTAAGTCAGCTCACCAGTTGGCTCACTCGCCAGCCGACAAGTTAAGGCAGCTCAAATGTTGGCTCACTCGCAGGCCAATTAGCAAAGTTGGCTCAATGGTAGGCTCACTTGCCGGCTGACTTAATTCTTCTGACCTGTCAGTTCACTCGCCAGCTGACTAGCAGGTTAGCTAAGTAGTTAAGTAGTTAAATCACCTGGCAAGCCAGTGGGCTATATAGGTAGGTAGCTACTTAAGTCAGCTGTCTAGCCTTTAGGCTATCTAGTTATGTCAGCTAGTTAAGTCAACTGGCTATCCTGCTGTCTAGTTGGGTAGATAGGTATTTAAGTCTGCTGGCTAGCGTGCTGGCTACATTGTTAAGTCAGCTAATTAAATTCAGATGACTAGGCTTGTTGGCTACCTAGGTAGCTAGGAA
>NW_007186604.1:0-594 GCF_000164805.1 Carlito syrichta
AGTCTGCTGGCTAGCATGCTGGCTACATTGTTAAGTCAGCTAATTAAATCAGCTGACTAGGCTGTTGGCTACCTAGGTAGCTAGGAAATTAAGTCAGGTGGCTAGACAGCTGGCCAGCTATTTAAGTCAGCTACTTTAGTCAGCTGGCTAAACAGCTGGTTAGCTAGTTAAGTCAGCACGTAAATTCAGTTGTCTAGCCAGCTGGCTAACTAGTTAAAAAACTATTTATGTCAGATGGGGAGCTAGCTGGCTCTCTAGTTATTTCAGCTATTTAAGTCAGCTGGTAAGCTAGGAATCTAGCTAGTTAAGTCAGCTAGATATGTCAGCTAGCTAGATAATTAACTCAACTTGTTAAGTCAGCTAGCTAGCCAATTTGCTAGCTAGGTAGCTAGATAGTTATGTCAGCTGTCTAGAAAGCTGTCTAGCTACTTAAGTCACCTAGTTAAGTCAGTTGACTAGCCAGCTGACTAGATAGGTAGCTTGCTAGTTTAGTCAGTTGGTTAGACAGCTGGCTAGCTAGATAACTCACCTAGTTAATTCAGCTGGATTGACAGCTGGCTAGCTATGTAGCAAGCTAGTTAATTCAACTGGCTA
>NW_007186605.1:0-1131 GCF_000164805.1 Carlito syrichta
TGTCTCAAACTACAAACCTAGATATCAAGACATTAATGGAGAGATTAAAAAGAATTGAGGAGAGACAGAAGAAGGCGCACATCCAGACCCTGGTAAGCACCGGCCCAAGAAGCCAGACAAGCCAGGTCCCCAGCAGAGAAGGGCTGGACTTCCAGGCCCAGAGACTAACAAGCCTCAGGGTGTGCAAGAGGCTCAGGCAGCTACTTGAGCAGAGGCTGAGGCTGGAGGATTGCCTGAGCCCAAGACGTCGAGGCTGTGGTGAGCCGTGAGCATGCCAATGCACTCCAGCTTGGGCGACAGAGTAACATGGCAGGCCCACCCTACCAGCAGTCGGAGGACCCTACCGCGTTTGGGCTGGAAACTTCAGCCGTGCTGTCTCTCCTGTTTTCTGCCCTTCCCTGTCTTGGTTCTCACATCAAGAACCGATGCTGTTTCTCCCTTACTCTAAATCCTTCTGTAGCTCCCAGGTACTCTCAAGAGAAAGTGCACGTTGAGCCCTGCAATATCTGGTTTCCACATATTCTTTCAGTGTCACCATGCCTGGGGACCTCTGGGATAATTTAGCAAACTACCTGCCCACATTATGCATCTCTGAACACTTATGCCCTGGTAGCCTTGTCCTGAAAAGGGTGACACAGGCATCCCAACCTCGCCCTTTACCTCGGTGGTGCCCAGGAGCACTGCTCAAATGGTGGAGTGAAGGGTCCCCTCCTCCACCTTTCCATGGATAGAGAGTACTTCATGTTCCAAGGTCCAAGGAATTCATATGGAGCAGCTCGTCTCCTCCTTCAACTTTGGAATCACTGAGCCCACCATGAGTGAATTCCACAGAGTTGGTGTGACCATGGGGAGAAAGCACTTGGCCAACATTTCTGATAGAGGATGGACTGGGCCTCCCAGGTCCCTAAGGGCAGAGGGCAGCTGATGGTCAGAGCTTTTTTACCCATTTCCAGGGCAAGTTTTTGCCTGATTGGTGATATTGGGTGAAGGAATTTTTGTCTATTTTGTTCAACAAGAATAGAACTTGACATATAATCAAGCCTCAATATATATTTCTGAAAATTAAATAATGCAGCTGTTGTTTGTGAAATCTCTCTCTAGCCCAGGTCTTGTTCTAACCCCAGCATTCTC
>NW_007186606.1:0-483 GCF_000164805.1 Carlito syrichta
ATTCAGTTGGCTATGCAACTGGCTAGCTAGGTACCTACCTAGTTAAAACAGTTTGCTAGCCAACTGGCTAGCTGGTTAAATCAGCTAGTTATGTTAGCTGGCTAGCCAGCTGGCTGGCTAGTTAACTCACCTCGTTATGTCAGCTGACTAGCCAGCTGGCTAGCTAGGTAGCTAGCTAGTTAAGTCAGCTGATTAGCCAGCTAGATAGCTTGGTAGCTAGCTAGTTAAGTCAGCTGGCTGGCCAGGTGGCTAGCTAGGTAGTTAGCTAATCATGTAAGTTGGCTAGCCAGCTGGGTGGCTGGTTAAGTCAGCTAGTTAAGTGAGCTGACTATCTGGCTGGCTAGTTTGTTATCTAGCTAATTAAGCCAGCAGGCAAGCCAGCTTGCTAGCTTGTTAAGTCAGCTGGTTAGCCCTCTGGCTAACGAGGTGGCTAGCTAGTTAAGCCAGATGACTATCTGGCTGGCTATCTAATTAATTCAGCTA
>NW_007186607.1:0-309 GCF_000164805.1 Carlito syrichta
CAGTTGGCTAGCCAGCTAGCCATCCAACTAGCTCATCAGCTAGCCATCTAACTAGCTCGTCAGCTAGTTGAGTCACCTAGCTTGCCAGCTAGTTAGTTAAGTCAACTAGCAAGTAAGCTAACTATTCAGGTAGCTAGTTAAGTCATCTAGCTAGTCAGCTTCCTAGTCAGCTAGCTAATTAAGTCAGCTAGCTAGTTAGCTAGTTAGTGAGCTAGATAGTTAAGTCAGGTAACCAGCTAACTAGCTAGCTAGCAAGCTAGTTAAGTCTGCTAGCTAGACAGCTAGATAGCTACTTTACTAGCTAGTTAT
>NW_007186608.1:0-883 GCF_000164805.1 Carlito syrichta
CTTACTAGTTGTCTCACTCACCTGCCAACAGTTCAGCAAGCTAGTGGGCTCACTCGCCAGCCAACAGGTCAGGTAACTATTTGGCTCACTCGCCAGCTGACTAGTTAATTCAGCTTACTGGTAAGTTTGCTTGCCGGCTGACTAGTTAAGGCATTTCACACGTGGGCTCACTTGCTGGCCGACTAGTTAAGTTGGCTCACATGTCAGCTCACATGCTGGCCAACTAGTTAAGTCTTCTGACCAGTCTGCTCAGTCGCCAGTCAACTACTTACGTCAGCTGACCAGTCAGATCACATGTCAGAAGGGTAGTTAAGTCAGCTGACCAGTCAGCTCACTTGCCAACCTACTAGTTAAGTCCGCTGACCAGTTGGCTCACTCACCTGATGACTACTTAAGTCAGCTGACCAGTCGGTTCACTCGCCACCCAACTAGTTAAGTCAACTCACCTTTCAGCTCACATGCCTGTAGACATGTTGAGTCAGCTAAAGGATCGGAAGACTAACCAGCCAACTAGTTGCATCAGGTAACCAACCAGGTGACTACTCGGCCAGCTAGTCAACCAAAAAGTTAGGTCAGTTGACTAGTAAGCCGACTGGGTAGGTCACCTAACTTGTAGGCTGACTAATTAAGTCAGCAAACTCGCACTACAACAAGTTAACAGACCTAAATAGTGGGCCAAATTGTCAGTCAGCTAGTTAACCCAGCTAACTAGTCGGCCGACTAATTGGTCAACTTGTTAAGCCAGCTGACAAGTCCCCAGAGGAGTTAGCCAACGTGTTAAACCAGGTAACTAGTGGGCTAACTCGTCAGCCACCAAGTTAAGTCACCTAGCTAACTCATTAACCAACTGGTTAAGTCAGCTAGTTAACTCGTTAACCTACTA
>NW_007186609.1:0-459 GCF_000164805.1 Carlito syrichta
TTCTGCTGGCCAGCCAGCACTCTGGCTACTTAAGTCAGCTATTAGTCAGTTGGTCAGCCAGCTGGGTAGCAGGATAAGAAAGGTTTTAAGCCAACTGCCCTGCTAGCTGGCTAACTAGGCAGTCAGCTAGTTAAGTCATCTGGCTAGCTAGGTAGCTAGCTAGTTAAGTAATTTAGATAAGTCAGCTGTCTAGCCAGTTGCAAAGCAGTGTGCTGGCTAGCTAGCTAAGTCACGCAGTTAAGTCAGCTCGCTGGCCAGCATGTTAGCTAGGTATTAAGGTAGTTAACTCAGCTGGGAAGAAAGCAGGCTATGTAGGTATGTATCTAGTTAAGTGAGCTGGCTAGCTAGGAGGCTATCTTATGTCTCCTAGTTAAGTCACCTGGCTTTCCAGCTGTCTAGTTAAGTAGCTAGCTAGTTAAATATGTTGGCTAGAGAGCTGGTTACTTCATTAATTCAGCT
>NW_007186610.1:0-466 GCF_000164805.1 Carlito syrichta
AAAAAAAAAAAAAAAAAAAAAAAAATATATATATATATATGTATATACACACATCTCATATGACATTATAGAAAAAAAGGAAAAAAGCCATTTGAATCTCACTGCTTTAACATAATTACTATTATATCACTCAATTACAAAAAAAATTTTTTTTGAGTTGGGGTATCACTGCCACCCAGGCTGGAGTGCAGTGGCATGCTCATGGCTCACCGCAGCCTTGACATCCTAAGCTCAGACAATCCTTCTGCCTCAGCCTCCTGAGTAGCCAAGACTACAGGTGTAAGCCACCATGCCTAAGGAGAGGTCTTGCTATGTTTCCCAGGCTGGCCTTGAACTCCTGGCTTCAAGTGATCCTCCTGCCTTGGCCTCCCAAAGTACTAGGAGTAAAGGCTTGAGCCACCACACTTGGCTTCTGTACCCAAACTTTTTTTTTTTTTTTTTGAGTTGGAGTCTCACTCTGTCGCCC
>NW_007186611.1:0-2534 GCF_000164805.1 Carlito syrichta
CTATCCTTTACATTCCAATACGTTTCATTCCATTCCATTCTGCTACATTCAGTTCTATTCTATTCCTCTCCATTCCATTCATTCCTTTCCATTTCATTGCATTCCCTTCCATTCCTTTCAAATATTGTCCATTGCTGTGCATAAAAATACATTCAAATCATCTTCATTCCTTTCCTCTCCATTCCATTCTGTTTCATTACTCTCCATTCCACCCCAATCCTCTCCATTCCATTCCATTCCACTCCATTGATTTCCATTCTATTCCTCTCCATTCCATTCCTCTCCATTCCATTCAATGTCATTCCTTTCAATTCCATTCCATTCTCCTCCAAGTCATTCCATTCCATTCCATTCCTCTCCATTCAATTCCATTGCATTTCAATCCATACTACTCCACTCCATTCATTTCTTCTTCGTTCGATTTCCCTTCATTCCTCTCCAGTCCATTTCTCTCCATTATACCAAATTCCTTTCCATTCAATTCCATTCCATTCATTCGATTCGATTCCATTACACTCCATTCTTTCCATTCAATTCCTCTCCAATCAATTACATCCCATTTCATTCCATTGCATTTCAGTTCATTCCATTCCATTCAATTCAACTCCATGACATTTCTCTCCATTCCACTCCTTTCCATTTCATTCCATTCCTCTCCATTCCTTTCGATTCCCTTCTATTGTGTTCCATTCCATTCTTCGCCATTCCATTCCATCCCATTCCAATCCATTCAACCCCATTCCATTCCTCTCTATTCCACTACATTTCATTCCATTTCTCTCCATTTCATTCCATTACTCTCCATTCAATTCTACTCTTTGAATTCCATTCAATTGCTCTCCAGTCCCTCCATTCCATTCCATTCATTTCCTTTCCTTTCCATTCCATTCCATTCCTCTACATTCCATTTAATTATCTTCCATTTCGTCCCATTCCTCTCTATTCCATTCCCTTCCATTCCATTCCTTTCCTTTTCATTCCTCACCATTTCATGCCCATTCTCTCCATTCCATTCCATTCCATTCTATTCCATGCCTCGCCATTCCATTTCATTCCATTTTATCCATTCCATAACATTCCATTCCTGTCCATTCCATTGCATGCAATACTGTTCGATTCTATTCCATTCCTCTCCATTCTATTTTCTCGATGCAATTCCATTCCATTCATCTTCATTCTATTCCATTCCTCTCGATTCTATTTCTCTCATTTCCTTTCCATTCCGCTCTTTTGCGTTCCGTTCCATTCATTACCATTAAATTCCATTCCTTTCCATTCCATTCCATTCTAACCCTCTCCCTTACATTCCATTCTTTTCCATTCCTCTCCATTCCATTCCATTCCATTCCTTTCCTCTCCATTCCATTCCTCTCTATTCGTATTTTTTCCATTCCATTGCACTCCACTCCATTCCATTCCACTCATTCCATTCCATTCTATTCCTCTCCATTCCATTCCACTCCATTACATTCCATTCTATTCCTCTCCATTCCATTCCATTCCATTCATTTCCACTCCATTCCATTCCACATCACTGCATTCTATTACGTTCCTCTCCATTCCATTCAATTTCATTCCATTCCATTCCTTTCCATTCAATTTCATTCCATTCCATTCCTTTCCATTCCATTCTAATCCTCTCCATTCCATTCTATTCCACTCTATTCCATTCCTTTCCATTAAACTCCATACCATTCCTCTCCAATCCGCTCCATTCCATTCCTCTTCATTCCATTCCATTCCATTTCATTCCCCTCAATGCCATTTTCTCCATTCCGTTGCACACCATTCCATTCAATTCCATTCCACTCCATTCCATTCCATTCCATACCTCTGCATTCCATTCCTGTCCATTCAAATCCATTCCAATCATTTACAGTCCATTCTATTTCATTCCATTTGATTCGCTTAGATTCGATTTCATTCCATTCCATTTCTTTCCACTCCATTCCATTCCATTCCTCTCAGATCATTCCTTTCCTCTCCATTCCATTCCTCTCCATTTCATTCTATTCCTCTCCATATCATTCCATTCCTTCCATTCCATTCCATACGATTCCATACCTCCCTATTATATTCCTCTCAATTCCATTCCACTCCATTCCTCTCAATTCCATTCAATTTCGCTAAATTCCATTCCATTCCATTCCATTCCATTCCACTCCATTCCATTCCTCTCCCTTCCATTTCATACCAATCCATTTATCCATTCCATTCCCTTCCATTCAAATCTATACAATTCTTCTCCATTCCAATCCATTCCATTCAATTCCTCTCCATTGCATTCCAAACCATCCTTTACTCTCCATTCCATTCCTCTCTAGTCCACTCTATTCAACTCCAATTCATTCCTTTCAATTCCATTCCGTTCTATTCCATTCAATTCTATTCAACCCATTCCATTCCTCTCCATTTCACCCCATTCCATTCCATTCCTTTGCATTCCATTCCACTCCTTTCCATTCCATTCCTCTCAATTCCAATCCATTCCATTCCATTCCACTCTGTTCCATTCCTCTCCATTCCATTCCATT